>NW_022993932.1:58050-162979 GCF_012275295.1 Melopsittacus undulatus | reverse complement strand
CACCCTGGGTCTTCCTTGTCTAAACACCAGTACCTGGTGCTGGTTTACATGCCCTGTAGCACCACTGACCACCACTGCAGGAGCCACACAGGCTTCTTCTGGGCTAGGTGCAGCCCTGCAAGGGGAACAGAGGTGATGTTCATGCCATCCAGCCTTGCATGATAGGAGGGAAGTGATTTACTCACAACCCAAGAGGATGCCACAAAGCCAATCCCCATCTCATCTTCACCTTGTCTTTCCATGGGGAGAGCAGCCTAGTGCCTTGTCCCTACAAAAGCCATGGCCAAGCTCACCTCTAAAACCATCACAAGGACACAGCATCGATTGCACGGGTTAAACAGATGAGATGTCACACAGCCATGGGCAAATATTGGTCAGAGACAAATACAAACAGCAGAGCGCCTGTGGACCTGCTGCTTTCTTTAGTGACAGGAGCCAGGAGGGTTGTGCTGGTTAAACACTGATGGGAGGGAGGAAAGGGTGTGCATGTCTGGTTTGGATGTATTTGGATGTATTTGTGGTGTCCAAAGGGGTTCAAGGACATTCCAGTTGCCAGTACTCAAGAGTTTGCCCTGGACATTTAAGATGTGCAAAGGCAGGAGTTCTATAGCAGATACTACCAGGAAAGCTCTGCTCAGGTAAGAGCTGGAGGGTACCCAGAGAAGGGAGAAAACAGGATCAGAGTCAGGAACACCAGCAAAATAGCAGCATTTCTATGGCAAATGATGACCACTTGTGAACCCAAGAGACAAAGAGGATCTTGGGAGCCAAGAGCTCAGACTGTGGTGTTTAAAGCAGCAAGTGCACATCCCTTATGGGATGAAGGCGACGTGCATCCTTGGAGCAGCATGCGCTGGTAGGGATGGAGGTCCAACCCTCCTGCAAGGAGGCACGCAGGCTCTTCCATCAGCTTGGAATCCATCTCAAAAGCTGTTAGTAGGCTTTTTCTTTGGGTCTTTGCCCCAGTTCTCTGTTTGGAATAAAAGAAGTTGTCTTCATCATCACCATCAACATTGTTGTGTGTGTGTGTGTGTGTGTCCCAGTCTTACAGTGGAGAGGAACAGAAGATAACAGTGGAGGAGAAATACATGAGGTATAACCAGGCTTGGCATCACCTTTAGGGCAGAGGTAGTCCAGGAGGAGAGGACACATCCTCTGCCTTCTCATCCCCCTCAGAGCAGATATTCCCAATGTGCAGCCAAGATCCGCAGCAGGTTTGTGAATCTGGAGGTGCAAGTGGGAAGTGGAATCTCTGGGAATGCCCCAACTGGAGGCACATCCATGCCACAGCACTTTACCTCTGCAGGACTGGTAACTGACAGGCTGAGAACAGAAGCTGCGTGGAGACCTCAGAGCAGCTTCCAGTGTCTGAAGGGGGCTCCAAGGATGCTGGAGAGGGGCTCTTCATCAGGGACTGCAGTGACAGGACAAGGGGTGATGGGTTCAGACTGAAACAGGGGAAGTTCAGGTTGGAGATAAGGCAGAAGCTGTTCCCTGGGAGGGTGCTGAGGCGCTGGCACAGGGTGCCCAGAGAAGCTGTGGCTGCCCCATCCCTGGCAGTGCTCAAGGCCAGGTTGGACACAGGGGCTTGGAGCAGCTGCTCCAGTGGAAGGGGTCCCTGCCCATGGCAGGGGTTGGGGCTGGAGGAGCTTTAGGTCCTTTCCAATTCAAACCATTCTATGATTCTATGATTATTCCTTCCTTAAGCATGCATATTCCCTGCTTCCCACCAGCTGAGGTCCCCAGCTTATCCCCTCCTAAAACCTCTCCTGCATCAACCCAGGCCTATCTGAAGAGCTTCTGCTCCATTTCTGACTCTGCTGGCCCCATGATGTAAGTCTTTAACACACAGCACAACCAGGAGTGATACATGCAGACAGCCCCTTCTCCATTCCTCCTCTGAGCCAATATTTGCCGTGGTGCTTGTTCTCTGAGGGAAGATGGATGGGAGGACCACTGATGTAACACTGCCTGCAAAGCCCATCTGCATCCTCCACGTGATGTGAGCACACACAGAATCCAACCAGCAGTTCCCATCCAGCACCTCCATCTCATCAGCTGCTGGCCCCAACCTTTGAGGGTGTCATCCACCCCTTTCCTGCTGGAATCGGGTTATTGAGGCTGGAATTCTCTTAACCTGGGTCATTTTGTTTCACTGGTTGGGGTTGGTGCTGTTAGAAGTGAGCTGCAAGGAAGGGGGTGACCAAGAACAGCCAAGCAGGGTCCCTAGTGCCTTTCAGCCTTGCTTGCACCTACACAGCCTCTGCAGTTGATTTCAGTCGCTCATCCTTAACCTCTCCATGGAGCTTTCCTCCTGGCTGTTGTCATTTGAGGCCTTTATTCTTTCCTTTTACCAAAAAGAAGCATAACTGCTCCATACACTGCTTCTGACACCTTTCATCTGCAGCAGCTTGAGCCCACAAATGGCTTAATACCTGCATAGCTGTCAAGTGCAAGGTCAATGGTCGTATTCCTATGGAAAACATCTGTGTATGTTCTTCTCACACTCATCAAAGTGTAAAAGGTTTGGAACAACACTTCCAGCCTGTCCAGAGGGTGTCTCTCCCTTCCCAGTGTCCCTGTTTTCCATAGAGGCCCCTGCTTTCCCAGTTACACCATTCAAAAGGGAAGTCAGGATGAGCCAGGCCATGGTGGTGTTACCCAGAAGGTCGAGCAGGGACTTTCCTTGCAGCCAAAAGGCTTATAACAGAGGTAGCTTGGATGATTACACAAAGCATATGGATCTCTGTAGCCTCCAGAGGATCTATCCACATGGAATAATGAGATGAATTGTCTTCCTTTATCTCTGCTTGCTTTCCCCAGCAGTTTGTCAGTAAATCAGAACGATGTCAGATGTTATCAGCACCAGCAACTCTTTTAGGATGCGATGCAGAAGCACGGAGGTGACTTTGAGAGTGTTGGGGAAAGGGAACAAGAGGTTAACAGATCTTCCTCTGAGCAGTACCTGTGCCATGTCCTTGCCCCATCCGTGGCTGGCACAGAGATGTGACACTCTCTTGGTCACTTTGCCATGCCCTGCTTTGAGCTCCCTCCTCTTCCTGAAGGGAGAGCTGGGGACATCTATGGAGAAGGGGAATAACTCCAAGGATGAGTTATTGCAGGGGAAATGTGATCCGGTTCCCAGTTCTGACCTTCTGCTCCCAGTGCTCAGTGCAGCCCCCACACTGTTGGTCATGGCACCATGTGGATGGGCACCAGCTCAGGTCCAAGGAGGTGAGGGCAGCTCCTCAGTGAGCCAAAATGAAGTGTGTCTGAGACAGGAGGAGGTAAAGAGGGAGATGGGTCAGTGACAGCCTTCCAGTGCCTAAATGGGATACAGGAAACCTGGAGAGGGGCTTTGGACAAGGGCCTTTAGGGGCAGGACAAGGGGAATGGCTTGGAAGGGGCTTGGAAAAAGCTGCTCCAGTGGAAGGGGGTCCCTGCCCATGGCAGAGGTTGGAACTGGGTGAGCTTTAAGCTCCCTTCCAACCCAAACCAGTCTGGGGTTCTGTGATCCCACCTGGTCCAGCCAGTCCAGCACGGGACATGTCCCTCCCCACAGGTTCTGTGGCTGTCTCCCCTCTGCAGATCGATGTCTGAGATACTCCAGGTTCTCACATGGTTTCAGATGCTCATGTACAGGCTGCCAGACTGGGACAAGGGATTTAATGGCATCTATGGGGTCTAGAGCTGTGCTGGACGTGCCCCAGGTGTGGAAGAGCCCTGGAGGCCAAGCAGGATGCTAAAGGCAGCTGAATTGAGTCCAGTGGAGAATAGGGTTACTGGTAGGTAGATGCTTTGTTTAGGATGAGCAGAATAGCCTCCACCAACAGCAATGACTGTATCTGCACTGATGAGAACAGGGGTTAGGTGCAGGCACTTCTTCCCAGGTACCTCCACTGATGTATCAACAGGCAGGACCCAACCTGTACCCACATTTTCCACCAAAATGAGATTCCCATGACTGTTCCATGCCATCGAACCCTGTGAGTGCTGTTACACTTGCTATTACCTCTGCACCGCGAGTCTGACCTGCAATTTATGGGGCTGCCCCAGGTCTAGAAGAGCCCACATCCAGACATGTGCCAGCACAAACCTATGGCCCCTTGGGTCATGCCATTTCCAAGACAAATGCAGGCTTCTCTCCCACTTGCTCCTCAGCTTTTCCTCTTGAGGCAGATGTGGCTGCCCCATCCCACAGTTAAACCTCATCTTCTCTTCCCTTGGCACTTCTCAGACAGTTTCTCAGTGCTGGAAGGGATCTGCCATTAATAAACTCGGTACCTGATGGGTGTCATCATCCTGAAGGAACCTTGAGGACAGCATTGAAAATGATTAAAGGTTGGGAGGGAATGATTTATTGGTGCAAGATTAAGAGTTAACATGCAAAGCTCAAGTGAATGATGGCAAAGGAGGATCTGATGCTGATGAAGGGCATAAACACCCAGAGAGAAGAGGTGGCATTGCTGGGATGGGGAAGGCCTGGGACAAGCAAAGGGAACTGCTGCCTGCAAGCTTACAGTTATCAGGGTCCACACTTCCCAATTCACTCCTGTAATTTCAATGCAGTGAAGGATCATTGGCTCTAATGCAGCAGAGATCATGTTAGAAGGCCAGAAACTCCATTTCTCCCCCTTTTCCCTGCACAGGCTCCTCAGTGCATTGAATTGCTCTGTGCTCAGCACTGCTGCATCTCCAGAGCATGGGGGAAGCAGGGACCAGCTCAGGACCTTACAGACTTGTCCTGGTGCTGGCACATATTGCAAATGCCAGCAAGGCAGAGGCACAGAGAGTGATGTCTGCCTTCCTCTGAAGCAGGAGATATTGCTGTCATGGGTTTCTTGATCAGAAGCTTCAATCTGGCTGTGCTGATCAGATGCTGCCTCTGCAGAACAAGGTGAATGCTGGAAAGCCATAAGTTACCCAGGCTGGGAAAAGCCTTTCAGGCAGTGTTATTAACACCAAGATCCATCCAAAGGAGATACAAATGGGCTGTATTTCCTTCCTATTCATCATGAGGAATCCTGGTTTCCTGTGCTGCACAAATACTCGTTTCCAACTGTATCATCTTCCCTTCTAGATGAGTTCACCTCCGCATCTCAGTGGGCTGCAGAATGATTATACACTGTTAGATCACTGTTACATGATAACCCTGCTAATGAGTTCCTTGGTGTCACTGATGTAGCTGAGAGGTCACTGCCGAGCTAAGTCAGTGCTGGTGCAATTAAGCATCACGCTCTTCTCCCCTGTTTATCTGACCTCACTGCTGCATTGAGCTACCATTACCCAAAGCTTCCAGAAGGTTAAAATAGCCTAAAAACACCGAGTTTCAGTTTAATTCCTCCTCATTTTCTCTTTAAAAGTTGGCACCTCTCAAACCAATGCTAATTGTACTCCTCTTACGGGCAGAGTCTTCTCAATAGAGCCAACTGGGACTGGAACACCAATTAAAGGCAGGGAGAAGAGAACTAGAGCTGTAGCAAAGCACCTGATCCTGTCAAAGTTATGACATCAACTTAATTGCAACTTTCCAAGCCATTTTCTCCCCAATTAATCTAAAATGCTCTGTTCTTGGGAGGATTTGGGAGCTGGGATAAAGCAAGTCAATGACCTGTTCTCTGACCCCCTGCTCAGCTGCCAATGACTTTCTTAGGGGGTTTTATCTCCCTCTTAATTGAGGATGGACATGGTCAGAATCTGGATAGGAAGTTGTGAACAAGTTGTGCTCTGTTTTTGGGGGCAGTTTGGCTTTGGATGAAGAGGAAAACAGTGGCTGGAATGGCTCGAAATGGAGATGTCAGCTGTAAAAAAGGTAAGGGAGCAGTGAAATGAATGCTGGCAAAAGAACCAAGGTGGGCAAATGGCTCCAATCCATCTAACTCACATCAGGACTTTGCTGTGCGGCTCTTTAATCCACTGTGTGGGAACAAGGCTGCTGTATTTCCAACAGGAAGAAGAGGGGAGCTGGTGTTAGCAGTGGGGAAAGGGGAGTGGGAGCCTTGTCCATGTCCATCACCAGATGATGGTCATAGAACTGAAGAATCATAGAATGGTTTGGGTTGGAAGGGACCTTAAGATCATCCAGTTCTGACCCCCTCAATGTTAAAAACTGGCTTCTTTGCAGTTGGAACGTGCAGTGTTGGGCAATGGTATTTTCTAGCCGTTAGCTATAGGTAAAACTGCCTTTACATCAGGTTTCTTCTGTCTTCATTGGGAAGCAGAGAGAGCAATTTAACAGCCTCTTAACCTTTGCTGTAATAATCTCCATAGCCAGGGCTTCTTTTATCTGTGGTTCGTGCTATCCCAGCTCCTGAATCATTGGTATAGCTCTTCCCTGCAGCCTCTCCCATTTATTTCTTGGCTGTTTTCTAGCCTGGATAGAGGAACAGATCCATCATTTCAAAATGACTTTCCAAAGAGTGCAGCTACAGCTAAAAACGTTCCCAGCTCCTGTGCAACCTGCTCCAGCTCCAGGAGCTGTTTGCAGTGTTTGTGCCAGGAGGTAAAGGAGGCTACAGAGGAGATGGAGACTCCCTTTGGACAAGGAGCCCTATGGGAAAACCGAGGGGTGATGGGCACAAGTTACTGCTGGGAGATTCCCAATGGAACCAACAGGAGAATCATTCCCAATGAGAACAAGCAGCCATTGGGATAATCTCACTGGGGCAGTGGTGACTCCCCAGTGTTGAAGATGGGGCTGCCCAGGGTGCTGAGCATCCAGTCTGGGTCATGCTGTGCCTGGAAAGGTTGGAACAGGTTTTACAGGGACAGCTTTGTTTGACAAACCCAAGTCACAGCCAAGTGTGAAATATTCAGAGGCTGCCCAAGGAACTGATTCCAGAGCAGTTTGTGTCCCTGCTCCCTTCCAGCACTCAGCTGCAAGAGGACTTGGGGCTCCATCTGGAAGTGAACATCGCTCGCTGATTTCCAGTCTCTCATCAGTCATGTACCAGTCATCATGAAGCCTCAGCATCCATTAAGTGAATGGATATATCAAGCTGAGGTGGTGTGGAATGCAAGCAGCTGGTGGGAGGAGAACTCAGCAGAGAAAACAAGGAAAGAGCCAGGGTAATATCAATTGTATTCAGATTTCTTTATGGAGAGCAATGAGGTTCTGTGATTCTATGTGCATGAAAAGCCTTCCCTGAACATGACTGTGCATGGAAAGCTTTATGTAAGCACAGAGCAGCTTGGGTCAAGAATGAATCCTCTTGAATGGGGTGAGCAGCCAGGATATGGGACCTACAAGAAGGCTCTGCCTCTCAGCCCACAGATCTATGACCTTCCTGCAGCTCAGTCTCCCTGCAGCCCACATCACTGCTCGGGCATGGCTGAAGGGACTGAATCATACAGCACACTGGTCCATCTGAAGTAACCCCTGTGAACTGCACTTAGTGCTGAGGGTCTCTGGTAGTGAGAGGAGAGGGGGAAGCGCAACCCCCATTGGATGAAGCCTTGGGTGCCATGGTTTAGTGTGAGGTGTCCCTGCCCATGGCAGGGGTTGGAACTGGATGATCTTAAGGTCCTTTCCAACCCAAACTATTCTATGATTCTATGACCCCTAATTAAGATCATTGAGTCCAGCACTGCCAAGGCCACCACTAACCCATGTCCCTTAGTGCCACATCCACTCATCTGTTAAACCCTTGCAGGGCTGGTGCCTGCAGCCCTGCCCTGGGCAGCCTGTTCCAATGCCTGAGCACCCTGTGGGGCAGGAATTGTTCCTCAGCTCCATCTAAACCTGCCCTGGTGCAGCTTGAGGCCGGTTCCTCTTGTCCCATCCCTTGTTCCTTGGGGGCAGAGGTTCCATTGTGTGATCCTCACAAGTCGGCTCCTGGAGCAATCCCACCCCATGGCATCCATCAGGATTTATGTGTTGTTTTTCAGGCACAAACAGGGCTCTGGGTGATCTCCCCAGGCTGACACAGTGGGGAGGTGACAGCAGATGTGGCTCTTTGCCTCTTCTCCCCTTACAGACAACAGCTGGAACACTGAGCCCCTTTCAGCATCTCGCTTCAAGGACAGCCCAAAGAGAGCTCATGTGACACTAACAGGAATATCCAGAGGCTGGGAAAACACAAGCTATTGGGAAGCAATTGGTGTCATTTAACCTGGAGGAAGGAGGAGGCAGAAGAGCAGTCTTCAATTATGTAAAAGGTCATTGCAAAGGGGAGAATAAACAGCTCATCCAGGGACAGGGCAAGAAGTCATGGACTGAAATTACAGCAAGAGAGAACCAGGCTGAGATTGTTGTTACAGCCAGAGAGAGAACACAGAGAACACAGCCTGGGGCTGAGTGAGTGCTTGTGGAGGAAGGGAGGTTCATAGACAGATGACAGCCAAGAGGGGTTTCATGGAATCATGGAATGGGTTGGGATGAAGGGAGCTTAAAGCTCCTCTAAAGCCATGGGCAGGGACCCCTTCCACTGGAGCAGCTGCTCCAAGCCCCTGTGTCCAACCTGGCCTTGAGCACTGCCAGGGATGGGGCAGCCACAGCTTCTCTGGGCACCCTGTGCCAGCGCCTCAGCACCCTCCCAGGGAAAAGCTTCTGCCTCAGAGCTCAGCTCAGTCTCCCCTCTCTTGGGCAGGTTCAAGCCATTCCCCTTGGCCTGGCCCTCCAGGCCCTTGTCCCAAGCCCCTCTCCAGCTTTCCTGCAGCCCCTTTAGGCACTGGAGCTGCTCTCAGCTCTCCCCTTCAGGAGCCTTCTCTTGTCCAGGCTGCCCCAGCCCAGCTCTCTCAGCCTGGCTCCAGAGCAGAGCTGCTCCAGCCCTCGCAGCAGCTCCATGGCCTCCTCTGGACTCGCTCCAACAGCTCCATGTCCACACTGATTTACATGGACCTTAATGCTACGAGATCATGGAGATGAATGGGTTGTGGTTCTCCAGGACTGTTTCACTCCGGAGCCATGGGGACAGTTCTGAAGCTAAGGAGGACATCACTGTCATAGACAGGAAGAGTGGGGATGTAGGACAAGAGGAAGACAGTTAAGATGCTCCCGGGGTATCCAAATGTGTGATTCACCATTCACCTGTGTGAAGCCTTTTGCATTTATCAAAGCTTATAAAGAATCACAAATAACTGACTGGGAGGAGGAAAGAACAAGTGGATGAGAAGCAATTGACACTTGTACAACCAAAGGAAGTCAGGTCCCATTCTCTGTTCACAAAGCAAACCATTAGAAATCACTGAACCCAAGTACTCTTGGTGATAACAGAGGAAATGAATGAGTCTGGAAGTTTTACTGCTGCTGGAGCAAGGTGATTACTGGGGAGGTCTGCTGTTAGTCATGATAACCAGAGCATAGATTACGAACTGCACCAAACTGTATAGTCATCAGCCTGGTTTCACTCGAGGCAATGATTTCCCAGGGTCAAGATTTACACACAAGTTAAGCTCTTTGTGGCGCAGTCAGAATATGTTAAAAGCTCCACTATTATTTGGTGCAAAGCAGCTGTTTCTGGGGTATCTTGGAGATTTTGGCTCCAGGTGAAAGCTTTTGTTTGACACTGAGGGGCTGGAGTGGGGCCAGAGAAGGGAATGGAGCTGGAGCAGGGCCTGGAGCCCAAGGGTGATGGGGAAGGGCTGAGGGAGCTGGGGGGTTCAGATGGAGAAGAGAAGGCTCAGGGGGGAGCTTCACCACCTCAGGCAGGTGAATGGCCTCTCTCTGGGAATCATAGAAACATGGGATGGGTTGGGATAAAGGGACCTTAAAGCTCCTCCATTCCCAACCCCTGCCACAGGCAGGGACCCCTTCCACTGGAGCAGCTGCTCCAAGCCCCTGTGTCCAACCTGGCCTTGAGCACTGCCAGGGATGGGGCAGCCACAGCTTCTCTGGGCACCCTGTGCCAGCACCTCAGCACCCTCCCAGGGAACAGCTTCTGCCTTACCTCCAACCTGAACTTCCCCTGTTTCAGTCTGAACCCATCACCCCTTGTCCTATCACTGCAGTCCCTGATGAAGGAAGCACCAAGAATGAGTCCTGCATCCTTTATTGGGTATTTAATAGAGGTGAAGCCTTGCACAGCACAGGAAATCCAGACCTGGTGTCTAAAGTTTGGTTTTTAGTGTCATGACAATGACCCCAGCTCCTGGCTGCTGAACTTACTTACCCAATGTGCATTGGGTTCACAGCATCTGTTAGATACTCCAGGTATGTTCCATCCTTTTCCTGCAGTATCCTGTGTTCTCCGGCCATGCTGAGGGTACACATGATTACCTAGAAAGGCAAAATCCTTCCTGCCAAGATCCTATGGGAGGAATCTCCCTTCTTTTAGTTTAACATCATCACCCCTTGTCCTAAGTTGGGGCTGTTGAGCCTGGAGAAGAGAAGCTGCGTGGAGACCTCAGAGCAGCTTCCAGTGTCTGAAGGGGGCTCCAAGGATGCTGGAGAGGGGCTCTTCATCAGGGACTGCAGTGATAGGACAAGGGGTGATGGGTTCAGACTGAAACAGGGGAAGTTCTTTACTATGAGGGTGCCCAGAGAAGCTGTGGCTGCCCCGTCCCTGGCAGTGCTCAAGGCCAGGTTGGACACAGGGGCTTGGAGCAGCTGCTCCAGTGGAAGTGGTCCCTGCCCATGGCAGGGGTTGGAGCTGGATGAACTTAAGGTCCTTTCCAACTCAAACCATTCCATTATTCTATGATTCTATCACTAGAAGCCCTGTAAAAGAGTCTGTCACCACATTTTATTAGCTACAATAATAACACATCACCAAGGCACTTGTGTTGCTGTCTTGTGGTGTTCCCTGCTCAATGCAGAGAGTAACTGCAGCTCTCCCACTTCCCTTGTTGTTCGAGGACATTCCAAGACAGGCGAGGTCAGTGGGGAGAGAAATGAATGCGCAATGCACAGCACTCGGCTGTCATAGCCAGGATGGATGGTGCAAGCACCATTTATCTCATGCAGCTGCATTAATCAAGCCAAGGAGAAGTGAGAACCTTCAGGGGAATCCCAGGCGTGGAATAAGAGGAGATTGGGAAGGAGCATAGCATGGTACTGAGGTACCATGGAGCCCTTTGGTCAGTGGGGATGGGTGGGAGGGAGCTGTTGGAGTGCTGAGGGATAGAAGAGGGCAAGGAGCTGATGTGCACAAGAGCTCAGAGGAGCACAAACTGTGTTGTGTGTTGGTGTGGGGGGACCTGCTCATGATGAAGACACCCTCCTTCCTCCCCAGATATTAGTCTTTGGAGCACTCCAGCATTGGAGACAGGCACTGAATGAGCCTGAGGAGGACGTCAGGAGGAGGAGATGCTGCTGTGCTCTTCAGCCAAGCCTTTGAGGACTTCTTAGCCATGCAGCCTTCAGTAAATGCCCCCCGTTGCCCCCCTGAGCTGCCTGATTGCTGCATCCCCTCTAAACATGCACCCTATGGTGGACAGAGGGATTTAGGGACTCTTGGACATGCACAGAGAACACAGTGGGAATCCTGGGGCTGCTCTGTAAGAGAAGCAGCATAGAAAAGGTGGCTTTGAGCTGAGTGATGGGCTGAGCACTGCAGTGGTTTGCTGGGGTGGACTTGTCCTCCAGTGTCTGAAGGGGCTGCAGGAAAGCTGGAGAGGGGCTTGGGACAAGGGCCTGGAGGGCCAGGCCAAGGGGAATGGCTTGAACCTGCCCAAGAGAGGGGAGACTGAGCTGAGCTCTGAGGCAGAAGCTGTTCCCTGGGAGGGTGCTGAGGCGCTGGCACAGGGTGCCCAGAGAAGCTGTGGCTGCCCCATCCCTGGCAGTGCTCAAGGCCAGGTTGGACACAGGGGCTTGGAGCAGCTGCTCCAGTGGAAGGGGTCCCTGGGTTGGAGCTGGATGGGCTCTAAGGTCCCTTTAACCCAACCCATTCCATGATTCTATGAGTTATATTTGTGCCTTGCTATGCCAGAAAGAGCTCTGCCTTGCAGGGATGAGCACACTTCACTGCAGCAGCGTATGGAAGTTATGAATGGATGGCGTTAAAGCCACTTGTACAAAGCAGAAAGCTTCACAATCCTCCTACAGATGTAAAGGGACTTCGGATTTAAAAGCCAGATGTGGCTTTCCCAGCTCTTATTCCTCAAGTTGCTCTGTGTCATGCAAGGAGTCCCCATGGCATAATGTGCACAGTGCTTGCTGCACCTGACCCCAGATCAAGCCAGCAATGCTCCAGTTCATGATGGAGCCCCAGTAGAGGAAGCCAAGGAAGACCTCAAGCCTTCTCCTCCCCAGCTGTCCATGGTGTCCTCTGCCCTTTTCCACTTCACATTTCATCTGCTTGTTTCACTCTTGCTTTACTTTTGTTCAGTTCTTTCTCCTTCCCTTTTATTATTAATACATAAATTTCCTGCCTCATTTCTCCCTCCTTTTCTATTATTTAACTATACCAGGCCACAGGTAGTGTTGTCTGGCTCAAAGGATGCTTTGAATTTAAAGCTGCAGCTGTGCATGGATCAGAAGAGGTGTGTTTGGAAGCCTCCATCACCTTCCAGGGCTCAGCTCAGCCCCAGTGTGTGCTGCTTCCCAGCATCCCCATCACGATGGGATCTGAGGACATCCAGGTTTTACAGAGCCGTGTCCTTTGAGACCTGGCTGTATGATGGGTGCCAAATGAAACCATAACAATCCAGCAGGGCTGTTGTCTTTGGAAGGGTTTCATCCTGCAGCCTGCAGGGATATTGTGTTCCTCTGAATACTTTACATCCTGCATGATTCGGTGGAAAGAGGAGCACAGGAGAGACCTACATGGATCAGAGGAGTGGGTTGGGAACCCTGCAGTGGGATGTGCTGCTGGTCTCAAAGGGATGTGCTGGGGAATGGTCCTTTCCCATGCATTTCCCAGCACCTGCACAGTTTTCTCACTTCCCAGCCCAGGAACAAGCGGAAGGAGCTGTTTTCCTCTGGGAAATTGGTTCTTTTACATTTATGGAGAAAAACAAACATAATTCTTAGTGGAAAGAGGCAGAGCAGGGCCCACATTAACCCTTGTGCATCCTCCTCTTGTCCTCTCCAAGAGAGGGCTCATAGGCAGAAACCATCTTGGTGCTGCCTGTCCTGGTCCATCCCAACCTTTTCTGTTCCCTCTCCTTCATGGCCCTGCAGCAGGTCTTGTGCATCCATCATGATGTGGGATGCTCTTGCTGAATGGGGTATTCAGGAGCATATATTAACATTTAGGATCCCAGTGGATCTTAACTGATTTTCCACAGCTGTGTTTGTATAGAGGACTCTAGGATGTGATGGGAGCTGAAATACGAGAGCACATTGAGGCATGTGGACATCTACATTTAGGGGTTTTAATGTACAAATGGAATCATATCCCAGCATCTGTATATGGGATTGAGGAAAGATGCTGCTGGCTTGAAAACCATCATGGGTCTCATTGGCACATGGCTCATTGCTCCATGCACAGCTTGCACATGCAATGCCTCCCAGCCTCTGGAAGATGGGTTTGTGAGCCTAGGGGCAGGTCCAGGGAATGGGAACAGGAATGTGGGGACCACACAGGAGATGAAGCATCGCATTGTTGGGAGGTGTGATTGCTTTGCAGTGTGCTCCCTGCTTGAGCTGCCTTTGAGTCCTGGCTCTTATTACAAATCACAGAGCCCTTTGTCCTCTGCTCCAGAACATCTACAATTGCTCCCTTGAGCTATGAGGATTCCAGGAGAAAATCCTGGGTTTTCAGGGAATTACATTGACACACCAGGCTGCTATTCACAGCTTTACTCCACGTTCCTGGAAAGAGTAAAGCTGTAGTTTCTTCTGGGCTTGCCTGTTGTTATCACCAGGGTCCAAGAGCAACGTGTTGCCTTGTATGCCTGAACACAGAATCAATCATCATAGGATCATAGAACCAAATGGGTTTGGAAAGAGCTTTAAGATCATCAGGTCTCCAGACCTGTCTGTGCTGCATCTCTGCTGGAGGGGAGAGCTTTGCCCTTTTCTGCTCCAGATGTAGGAGATCAATGCAACAAGACTCAAAGTGAGGCCATTGGGAAGGGAAGGGGATACTTGGTTTAATCCCCACGTGTTTCAGTCCTTTGCTCCTAGATTTCACACACTGCCTCTGCTACCCATGTATGTGCCTGTATGAGCCCTGTGGGCCTCAGTCTGCTCAGGATCATCTGCATGCAGTGAAGAAGACCCAGACTTCAGAATGTCTGGTGCTTCCCAGTTCTCTTTTCCTTGTCTATCATAACCAATTCCTCTCCAGTGGTTCTTTTCCATCCCTCCATCTCTGTGGGGTCTCCATAGACTCTGACCTGCTGATCTTTCTCTCTATGCCTCCACCAAGGGAGCTGTAGATACTGTCTCTATGCTATTAAGGTCCTTCACACTGTGTCCTTGCATGGCAGTCCCTCAGCCCCAGGTCACTGCTTTATCCCCATCTTTCTGCTTTCTCCAGGGTTGCCTGATGGAAAACCTATCCAGGCTGAAGGAATGGGTGATGCACGAGCCCCACTGTGCTTCTGCCTTGGCAGAGACCCATCTCCTCCCTATGGGCTGTTCATTCTGCTTGCAATGACTTCTGCATACCTCTGTATTTGTGCCTGGCCTCTGCCCCACAGCAGCCACAGGAAATCAGAAGCTAAGGATAAAGAAGATAAGCCCAGAGGCCCCACAACTGTATGAGGTCAACTGCTTACATCCAGTCACCAATATGGTTAAGTCATGGCACTGGGAGAAGCAGGGGATGGGAAGGGTGGAAAAGCAAACCTTTTCTAATAGCAGGTATAGCAGCAAGCAGGTGTCAATAGGAAGTTTAGCTGGGGAATGGTTTTGCTTCACTGGAGTTTGGTCGGGGAGGTGGAGCTGTGTGCACAGCTCGGAACCATCTCGGGTTCTGCCCTCTTTATCAAAGGGCATTTTAACCAGAGAAGCAAGGATTAGAACATCACAGCAGGCGCTATCAGTGCTGTCTGAAAGCACTCCTGTCCTTCAGCGCCCTGAAAGCAACAGATTGAGATGGAGCTGGGAATATGCTCCGTGACGCAGTGTCAGCTCTTATCAGAGGATAAAGGATGCTGTTCCCTCACCACAATAACTCCAGAGCCTCCAACAACAAGCTCCCGCACAGCTTCGTTGTAGCTACATTAAACCCTCAAAGAGGAGTTCCATATTTCATGAGTAATCTATTACTCAACCTGCCTCTAAACACAGAATGGGCTTCCTGATTTATTCTGCTCTGTTTGTCTTGGACCTTCACGTAAGCACAACTGGAAGAGAAGAGGGGAAGGAGCTCAGCAATAAGTAAGGAAACCCATTCAATGGAGTGAGATGGGGAGATAATTCTGTGCCTCAAAGTGCAAGGAGCTGTTCTTTCTCCTCAGAGGAGTGCAAGTGAATGCCAGGTTCATTTAAAGGGATGATAGGAGCCTGAAACAAAGACACAGCATCTCAGCCAAACCCCAGCACTCTATTGAATTAAGGCAGCTGCCATCTCCCCCATGTCCTGCCATGCTCTTGGCCAAGGGACAGGGAGGTCACCCAGGGAAAGCTGCATCCCATGATGGGATGGCTGCTCTTTGATGGATAACTTGCTCATTCTTCTCTTTCCTGCCAGGATTTTGTGGTACAGCCAAATGAAGGGAGGTTTGTAAATGGCAGGTCCTCTGTGATCTTCGGTGTCACACACCTGCAAGGAAATGTTCACCCAAGCAACCAGTACTACAATGTAAGAGCTTCTTTAAAGGGACAGTCAAATGCCACACGGGAGCAGGAGGGGAAGGAGGGAGCATTGGGATAAATGGTTAACAAGGATGATGCTCATAGAATCATGGAATGGTTTCGGTTGAAGGGACCTTAAATCCCATCCAGCTCCAACCCCTGCCACAGGCAGGGACCCCTTCCACTGGAGCAGCTGCTCCAAGCCCCTGTGTCCAACCTGGCCTTGAGCACTGCCAGGGATGGGGCAGCCACAGATTCTCTGGGCACCCTGTGCCAGCGCCTCAGCACCCTCACAGGGAACAGCTTTTGCCTTGTATCCAACCGGAATCTCCTGTTTCACTTTGGTGGTGGGGCAGTGATCAAGGACAGAGCAAACCCAACCACTGGACACCAACAGTGCTTCCTTCAGGGACAGTCTTGTCTTGATGATCTCCTGCCTACATCACATCCCAGCAGTGCTGTGCATTGCTCTATAACCTGCCTCAATGCTGGACCACAGAAGGAACCCTAAGAGCAGGTTCTCCTGCTTCCTGTCTGACAGAAGATGTTTTAAAACAAGACATTTTCCTCCCTTTTACGTTTTCAGCCATGTCTGGGGTAGTTCTGAGCATTCCCAGGATCTGGATGAATTCTGCATCCTTTGAACACCCAAACAAGCCTTGGCTTCATCTCTCCCACCCACCAGGGACTGTGCAGGTGAGAAAAGCTGTTCTTTGGGGATAGACTTCCTGTGACTGTACTGAACGTGTCTCCTGCCAGGTTCACTCACTGGCACAGAGCTGGCAGCACCAACACAGGGATGATCCCAGCAGGGATGGCAGCAATGGGGCAGGGCCAAGCATCCCTGTGCGGTCCCAAGATGTTCCCCCCTGTTCCTCTGCTCTTCAGAGCTTCAGTAGAGCCTGGAAGGGAGGGTTGGAAGAGGCTCAACAGCTTCATACATATTTTGGTCTAAGAAAAGGCTTTATCTGTATTAGAGTTACCCTGGGAGTTTGGATTAAAGGAATGGATACTCCCACCTCCCATTCGGTGCCATTCTGTCTTTAGTAATGGAATTATGTGAGATTTAAGCATTCTTTGATTTAAACTGACTTCTGTAAATCCTCATACACTGGCACAGGGACAGGGAGCCATTCCCAACTAAACCACAACTGGAATGAAGAGGACTTTACTGTCCAAGATCTAGGTCTCTTCTTCCTCTTTCCCTTTACAGATCAACTCTCCTGTCTCCAAAATCTGGGCCTATTGTTTTTTTTTCCCCAAAGAAGTGAACATACAAATATAGCTTCACTTAATGTCTAAGATGGATGACACTGGAATACTTCTCCATGTGTTCAGTGAAACCCAACCTGAAAAGGAGGCTCAAGGAAGACCTTATCCTCATATGCCAGGAGTTAAAGGGGGGCTACAGAGAAATGGAGGCTCCCTTTGGACAAGGAGTCCCATGGAAAAGCCAAGGGGTGATGAGCACAAGTTACTGCTGGAGATTCCCACTGGACACAAGAGGAGAATCATTCCCAATGAGAACAAGCAGCCATTGGAACAGTCTCCCTAGGGCAGTGATGACTCCCCAGTGTTGAAGATGGGGCTGCCCAGGGTGCTGAGCATCCAGTCTGGGTCATGCTGTGCCTGGAGAGCTTGGAGCAGATGATCCCTGAGGTCCCTTCCATCCTGGTGTTCTATGAGTCTATGTTTCCTAAAGCCTTCCACTGATGGACCCAGGGCTTTAGACCCCTCTGGGGCACCTCACTGCACTTGAAGCTCTTTCCTGCTCCTCCACCTACATCTTTACCCCAACTCACAGCTTTTTCTCCTAGGAACAACTGATCTCCCCTCTGTTTCCAGCTCCTCTGTACAAGGTGGCTGCCACATCCCCTTTCTCCTAGGGCACACTTTGCTCCCAAACCCTCCTTCCTCAGCTGTGCTGTTTTACTCCCCATGTTAAATCCCAGCATTATTGATTTCAGGCCATTCCATCTGCCACAAGTGATTTGAATTCCAATCTTGCCATGGGCAGTGCTCCCTCCTGCAGGCACAGATTTGATTGGCTCTTTCTCTCATCATCCAAGGCAGTAATGGTGGTATTGATTAGTGTTAGAGATGGGATAGGCTCCAGTGAGATGCTGAGGGAGCAGTCCTTTTGGGTAGGTGATAAACTACTTGTAACCAATGGAAGTGAAGCTTTCTAATGGAACTTGCTCTTTCCATTTCTTTTTACTTCTTTCTGCATGATCATTTCATATGGTTGATAATTACTTTATGAGAATAGGGTGGGATAAGGTCAAAATCCTTCCTTAGAGGTAGCACAGCTTCCCCAGACAAGCCAGTTCCTTGTGCAAAGGAGAAATGAAGTGTTTGATGTGATCTGTTTATGGCAATTCATGACATTGATATCCAAGTGATGGTACTTGGAGCAGTAATTGCTTCACCTTTCTGGTGCTGGGGGCTGAGCTGGGTCTGGATCTGACTGATTTCTCCTTTTTCCCTTTCTAAGATCCTTTAGAAATCCCCAATCCCAGCAAATTGGGGGGTAATTGGTAGCAGTTCAGTGATTCCCTGGTTCCTCTCTTCCATATCCCATTGGGAACTTCACAAACCTTCCTAAACTGGCTATTTCTACCATTGGTATGCGAATACATGAACTATTTCCCTTCATCTTCCCCATCCTAGGTCTGGATTTCTTTCTGTGCCTCAGCCCTAGCCTATGGCCAGGCACAGGGATTCTTCGTGTCTGTTCAATGAGCATTTTGGGAACAGATTTTGGGTTGCCAGAGGCAGTTTGAAGGAGGTTTAATAGGAAAACTGAGTGGGTTTCCATAGATGTTTTGTGTCTCCATTCTGCAACAGTCACTGAATCCCCATCCCCTCTGCTGAAAACCCTCCTCCTTTAACAGCACCAGACAACCAGGAGAACCCCTATGGGCTTGGACTGTAACAGAGCCATGGCCAGGAGCACCCAAGGAGGGATGTAGCTGAGATAAACAGACCAAGGGATGTGAGGTTATTTAATAGCTTTGGCTTTGCTCTTTTCCAGAAGAATGAGCACTGAGCTGAGCTATAAAGTAGTGCTCAGCTCCATAAATGCCTTGGATCCTTCCCCATTCAGACAGACAGTGAGGAACCAGGTTCACTAAATCTTTGGCAAGCTCTGCTGATGTTTTCTTTCTCCAGCCTGCAGAGATTTGGACCAGGAGTGAAAATTCCTGTGTTGGAATACGGCTGTTGGGTGGGAAGGGGTTAAAATGCCAGGAACAGCACCAATGCAATGTCTGTAAGATGCAGTGCATTGAAAACCCTCATGGAAATCAAGGTCTGGAGTTTGGGTTGCTCTGCCCAAGCAAGAGCTGTAATCATGGGTTAACTGGATGAAAAAGAGGTGCTATGGCTTTGTAGGCTGAGATCTCCCTCTCACCTCCCTGGTGCTCCATAGAATCAACCAGGCTGGCAAAGATGCTTCAGATCAAGTCCAACCTTCATTTGTCTCTGTGGGGCTCAAGAAGCTCCCAGCACTGCACCTCAGCTTTGTGAACCCCATTTTGAGGTGCTGGTCTCCATCCCTGCCTTGTGTAAGGGGTTATCCCAGCCAGGAAGGGGTCCTCTCCACTGGAAATGCAGCTGTGCCCCTTTCTGAGCCTTCATCTGTATGTGGTGGGGCTTGAAGGCACCCAGCCTGCCTTTACTGCTGGATGGATGGAGTCTGGGTGCTGGCCAGGGATGCAGAGGACCTGCTGTGTGTTAAAGCTGTCTCAATTTGATATCATTGACAAGAGCAATTACAGAGATTGCTGCTCTCACCATTTGTGCTGCCGTTTGTCACTCCTTGGTAGTGAGTCAGGCACCAACGAGATGCTGGTGTCCCTTCTGCTTGAGGAATTGCTGGCCTCAGGCAAGGGGCTGTGGGGAAGGACTGGGATATCCCTCATCAGGGATGGAGGTGATGGCCTTGGCTTTGAGAGATTCAAACCATAGAATCCCAGTCTGGTTTGTGTTGGAAGGGACCTTAAAGCTCATCCAGCTCCAACCCCCACCTAATCCCAACCCCCCAAATCCTGGGAAACATTTCATATTCATCCCTATCCTCTTCAAGTGTGAGCCTGTGTCCAGTGTTGTGCTGATCCCCACACCCCCTCTCACACCATCCCTGACATTTCCCCCCCTCCACTGCAGCCAAGCAGTGCCTTGGGTGTGCAGATGCTGTCCTGGACACAGTGATGCTCCAGTGTTATGGGTTCTCCCTGTTGATGGGGGTTTGAGAGGTGAAACTGCCCTCCAGAGGTGTTAGCACTGAGCATCATCACCTCCTGCTCTGGCCAGGCCTGAGGAGGTCCCAGCTGTGCCCAGCCAAGTGCTGCACGTTCATTGATGGATGAAGGAGACAGGGACAGACTGGAGGAGATAGTGATGGGTAAGTTGGGGGTTTAGAGAACACAAGTGAGGAGGGGAAGGTTGAATCTCTTGGGTTTATTTACTCCAGAAAGGGGAAGGTCAAAGTGTAATGGATAAGTAAAAGCAAAGTTGCTGTTAAGAGGGAGACTATCAGGTTTTCCCCTGAGTGTGTTAATTCTGCAGTGTAGATTTGAGCTATCTGCTCTGAAGGGCTTCCCAGTGCACTGGCCACTGGGCAGCTTGGACAAAAGGGGAAGGCCAGCTCTGAGATGGATGGTCCAGCTTTATTCTGGTGTCTTAACTCCTTCTGGTTTGAAGGTAATAAAGGGTAACTTGTTGAGTGAGGTACGTTGGGGTGTTCTCACTGTCTTGGGTACCACTGCTCTACCAGCATCATACTGCCTTGGCTCCAAGGGTTGAATCACCATAGAATCCTCACCACCCTCACAGTAAAGAATCTCTTCCCTATACCCAACCTACATCTACCCTGTTTCAGTTTGAACCCATCACTCCTTGCCCTATGACTACAGTTTCTGATGGAGAGTCCCTCTCCAGCATCCTTGTAGCCCCTTTCAGATACTGGAATACATCTGAACTCTTTTCACCCATAGCAAACAGCACGACAAGGGCAACAGCCACAGGATGTGGTTTGGGCTGTTGAGGCTGGGCACTAGGAAGAGCATCTTACACCAGAAAGGTGGTGAAGCCCTGGCACCAGGATGCTGTGGTGTCTCCATGCTTGGAGGTTCTTCTAAGTCAGATCAAAGTCATGGCTGCCTTCACCTAGTATTGGTGATGGTCTTGCTGACCAGGTGACCTCCAGAGGTCTCTTAGAGCATTTGTGTCACCCTGGCCCTCAAATGGGACAGTTGAGCTCTTGAGGAGCTTCTACAATGCTGTGTTTAGTAACTGCTTAAACTGGAGGCTGTATTGTACTGGAGAACAAAACATATATATAAGGAGTGTCAGCATTCAGCACATGCTGAATATTCAGCAGATGCTGTAGAGCACAAATGGATTTGTAATGGATTGACCTGAACAGGGCGATTTAAAAGTCATAACTGCACAAAACCAGCCTTGAAGGTGTTTTCCCTGCAGAGCTCTGTGTCTCTGCTCACCAGCTTGCTGCCTTTGCTGGAGCTGATGCCATCCACCCAACTCTTGCACCTTGCAAAGCCTTCTTGTAACTGGGGACATAGCTTTCCCTCTGGTTCTGGTTCTGACCCTGTATAGCTCCCACCAGCACTAAATGCACTGTTTGACCTTCATATCTATGAACCTGGTAGTACAAAGTGCTGCACAGACACATCCAGTGCATTCAGTTCCTGGTCTGGATGTCCTTCCTATACCTGCCTTGCTGTGAGTTATCTTCTTTAGGCTTCCTGGACCACAAAGAAGCAAGACCAAAAGGAATCAATGGAGTTATGTCCCAGCTGGACTGACTCATATTAACCTCCCTTATGTAATTCATGGCTGTTGCCTACCATATATCTTCAAGTTCTTTGTAAAGTCTATTTTCAGTTATCTCCAGGGGAATATCTCCTCTAGGAAAACCTGGCACAGCATAAGAGCACAGGCTGGATTCTGCTGATGCTACACCTTCCTTTGCTTCCTTCCTTTGCAGTGCTACCTGCCTGCCCCTTGCTCTCCATCAAACACTCCTCCTCCCACCTTGGAGCTGGGAACCTTTCATATTGCCTGGGTTTTATCTCCCTTCCTGCTGGCAGCAGGGGGTTGCCTTCCCAAAGTGCCTTCTTTTCATCTTCCCTTCCAAGTCAGTCCCTTTCAACAGTGTTCTGAAAGACCACAGAGGAGGGGAAGGGGAAAAGTGGGTTTAGTTCTCTTTATAGAAACTCCAGCCCAAGTTAATGGAAATTACCACAGCAAAAGCATAATAAGAGGCCTATAGCTGACCACAAAGCTAAGGCACGCTGGTTGCTTTGGGTGCTTATCCACAGGGAACTCTCCTCTGCTGGAAGGGTAATGGGGAAAGCAAGAATTCAGGCTGTACCCTGTGTATTGCCTCTGAAACATCTCTATGTGATGTGATAGGAGTTTTCCCAAGTGGAAAGTGGATGTGAAGACCTGAGTCCAGCAGCAAGAGCTGACCAGGACATGCTGTGGGTTGTTTCTGCATCCATCATGAGCAAGAGGTCTGAGGGATGGTGTATCCTGCCTTGCCACCTCAAATAGCACCAGGAATGCAAGGGACGTGGTTGAACTTGTTCATCTTTGAGTAATGTTGTTTGTGAGCAAACTGACAAGACAAATTGCTGTGTAAGGTTGGGGGTTTCCCCCTTTTTCCCCTCCTTTCTATAAGCAACACCCCTGCTGTGGTAGATGTGAAGTTAAGAAACAAGGGGGCTTGTGAAAGGCTGCACAGTCATCCCTCTGAGGGTTTCTGTTGTGGTTTAACCCCAACCAGCAACAAAGCCCTGCTCAGGCACTCATTCCCTCACTCATTCCATTCAGTGGGATGGGGAGAGAATCAGAGGCTTAAAAGTGATGAAATCTGTGGGTGAGATAAAGACAGTTTAGTAGGAAAATAAAAGCCACGGAAATTAAAATGAGAAATTCATTCCCATCTTCTCATGGCCAAGCAGGTATTCACCCATCTACAGGAAAGCAGGGCTCCGTCACACATAGATCTGACCTGGGGAGGCAAACACCATCACTCCCAATGCCCCCCTTCCTTCCTTCTTCCTCCAGCTTTATAAGCTGAGCATGATGAGGATGCTGTGGGGCTGGAGCCAGACTGAGAGAGCTGGGCTGAGGCAGCCTAGACAAGAGAAGGGGAGACCTGAGAGCAGCTTCAGTGCCTAAAGGGGCTGCAGGAAAGCTGGAGAGGGGCTTGGGACAAGGGCCTGGAGGGCCAGGCCAAGGGGAATGGCTTGAACCTGCCCAAGAGAGGGGAGACTGAGCTGAGCTCTGAGGCAGAAGCTGTTCCCTGGGAGGGTGCTGAGGCGCTGGCACAGGGTGCCCAGAGAAGCTGTGGCTGCCCCATCCCTGGCAGTGCTCAAGGCCAGGTTGGACACAGGGGCTTGGAGCAGCTGCTCCAGTGGAAGGGGTCCCTGCCCATGGCAGGGGCTGGAACTGGGTGAGCTTTAAGGTCCCTTCATCCCAAACCAGTCTGGGGTTCTCTGACTCAATGCCATCATATGGTATGGGATATCCTTTGAATCAGTTGGGGTCACCTGTCCCAGCCATGTACCCCCTGAACTCCTTGTGCACTTCCATTCTCCTCACTGGTGGGGTGAGGAGCAGGAAAGCCCTTGCCTCTGTGTAAGTGCTGCTCAGCAGTCCCTAAAACATCACTGAATTACCAACACTGCAGCACAAACCCAAACCATAGCCCCACACCAGATACTATGAAGAAAATTCACTCTACCCCAGCCCAAACCAGCACTGGGTCCTTCTGATTCAGAGCAGAGGAACCCTAGGGCTCCACTGGCTGCTTTGAGGGAGCACAGCAACCCCTGGAGCCTGTCCCCATCACTGTCCACTGACCCAGATGAGCAGAGGATCTGCATCCACAGATGGATTGCGCTGGCACAGCAAAACACAGCACCCAGGACTCTTTGGACCCATGCAATGAGCTGGTTTGGTGCTCAGGCATGGTCTGGTCCCCATCTGAAGCCATCTGCTCTAATGGATGGGAGGTGCAGCCCTTCTGGCTTCATAAAGTCATTCTGCAAGCCCATCCTGGGGTATTCCTGGCACAGCACAGTGTGGCTCTCAGGTTTTCATGCCACACAGAGCAAATTGTGGTGTTCACTTGTGGTGGGTGGGAAATACCCTGGAGCTACTTGAGGTTGTGCTGAGCAAGGCAGGAAACTGCCTGGGAGCCAAAGGCTTGTGCTGAGCCAGGAAAGAACCTTCTTCTCCACTGGATGGAGGGGGGATGCTGTAGATTCATGGGCTGCCAAGAGATGGAGGGTCCACAGTGAGCACCATGGACCACCTCTTCTCTGCTCCTGTCCATAGAACCTGTGGTGGTTTAATCCCAGCTGCCACAGAGTCTCTCTCTCACTCCCTCCCTTCCTCCCCTTCCTGCTCCCATAGGGATGGGAAGGACAATCTAAAGAATGTAACTCACATGAGTTAAGAGCAGTTCAGTAACTAAAGTACAACACAAACCACTGCTGCTGCCACCAATAGTAATAATGATAAGGGAAATAACAAGGGAAGAGAATACAACCACTCACCACCCGCCGATCAATACCCAGCCTGACCCGAGCAGTGATCTAGCCCTTCCATGTAACTGCCCCCAGTTTCTATACTGGGCACGATGTGCTGTGGTATGGAATACCTCTTTGGCTAGTTTGGGTCAGGTGTCCTGTCTCTGCTTCCTCCCTGGCAGAGCATGAGGCTCACAAAGTCCTTGGTCAGACTAAACATTACTGAGCAGCAACTAAAAACATCGGTGTTATCAGCGCTGTTCTCAGGCTGGAAGTCAAACCACAGCACTGCACCAGCTGCTAAGGAGAAAAATGACTGCTGCTGCTGAACCCAGCATTTCTATTCCATGCCTGCTAACGTCCTGGTTTAGAACCAGATGCTACCTCATCATGGCTCAAAAACAACAGTGTAAAACTCCCCTAAGTTGGGCTTTCTGATGCTCGTGGCTAGCATGTTACTGGTCCTTCCTAGAGTGGGTCCACATACATCTCTTCAGCATCCACTCTTTTGTGTGTCTTCTAACAACCTTCTTTAAGCCAGAAGTCACTTCTCTGTGTTTAGGTACTTGTGAAAGGAGCTGGAGAGCCTCTCATCTCAATGAACAAAATGCTCTGCAAAAATATAGCCCCCCAAAATCCTTAAAATAAAATGAATAAAATAAAATAACAAAACAAAGTAAAATAAAATAAGATTAAATCAGTTTCTCATTCTGATGGGTGTTAATTTGGTCTCACAATGCCTGGGTGAAGAGTCTGGTGAACTATCTAAACCAGCCACTTAACCACTGGCCTTTCCCCCTTCCATCACTGCACACCCAGACCTCACCATAGGACTGCTTGCCGGGGTGTGAGGAGTTAATGTGTTTTCTCCTCTGTGTATGTCTTCTCTCTCCTGCATATTTGGGTTGAACTTCATAGTTTTGGGGTTTCTACTGCACTCCATTCTTCAGCCAAAAATGACAAGTTACCCAACGGTCTGTGGTTGAGCACAGATGGCATGAAACCAGGAATAGGATTTATGCTTGGGTGAAAAGGAGCCCTGAGATGGAAAGAATGCAGGAAATAGAAGAAACTGCCCCAAAATAACACTATACTTGACTTTCACCCCATAATTAGAGCTGCTTCTGACAGTAAACCCTTCGAGGAGCACAGCGAGGCTGGCTGGGCTATGGGCAGATGGCTTAGCCATGAGCTCTGTCTGTGAGAGAGATGGGTTCAACCTCCCTTTCTGGTCCTGCATCCCTGGGGAAAGCCCTGCCTTTCTCAAACTGGAAAATGGGAAAGAGCCTTAACACTGCTGTGCTTTGGGAAGTTCCTGCATAAGTACTGATACTAAAACAATAGGAATTATTAATATTATTTTTACTGCTGCAAAATGTGGCCAAACTGCCAAAATCTGTGGGTAGAATCATGGAAACACAGAAAGGTTTGGGTTGAAAGGGACCTTAAATCTCCTCCATCCCCATCCCCTGCTATGGGCAGGGACCCCTTCCACTGGAGCAGCTGCTCCAAGCTCCTGTGTCCAACCTGGCCTTGAGCACTGCCAGGGATGGGGCAGCCACAGCTTCTCTGGGCACCCTGTGCCAGCGCCTCAGCACCCTCCCAGGGAACAGCTTCTGCCTCAGAGCTCAGCTCAGTCTCCCCTCTCTTGGGCAGGTTCAAGCCATTCCCCTTGGCCTGTCCCTCCAGGCCCTTGTCCCAAGCCCCTCTCCAGCTTTCCTGCAGCCCCTTTAGGCACTGGAGCTGCTCTCAGCTCTCCCCTTCAGGAGCCTTGTCCAGGCTGAACAATGTACTGAACAGGTATTGCAGTTTCTCTCCCAGGCTGGACCTGTGGCTCATTTTGACATCCTCCCATCCTCAGCATCCTCATCCCTTCCCCTCACCTCCAAAGCAACATCTGCACAGCAGCAGGGTGAAGCAGACAAGTCTGTCCTTGCAACGGTCCACAGCCTGTGACAAACACCCCATCAATGTCAGCCCCAGGGGGATGAAGCCTTCAAGGAAGAGAGACCATCTAAGACTGCAAGAGCAAAAGGAACAAGCACAGTGACATTTTGGGCACAAGGACAACCCATCCCTCATGGAGATGGATGGATCCAGTACAAAACCATTTCTTACAAATGATTTATTTAAAAACCCCACAGAATCCTTCAGCTCTGTGGTTATTGCTCAGTGCTGGTGTCACCAAGACCATCAGCAGGAGCAAGTGCTTTGGAGGACATAAATCCAGAAGGCTAATGTCCAAAGGTTAATGTGTGTGGACTACTCCACACAAAGGAGCAAGCTGCACCATTGAGGTGGAGGAGGCAGACTCCCATGGCACTACAGGTGTAGTACATCCCACCCAGGACATTAGGAAGCAGCCCCATTGTCCACCGCTCCAGCCATCCATCCTTCACAGTTCAAGTGTAGCACGATTCACATGGCTTCATTTCCAAGGACATGGATTTCTGGTGTCACACTTTGGATTCTGGGCTCTTTATGGAGTTCCCTGCCAGCTTCTCCTTCTCTGGGTCTGCCTTTGTCCCTGCTGCACTGCTGGTTTCCCTTTCCTGCCGCCTGAGGATCACATAGACGGTCACAAAGCACAGGAAGGCACCAACCTCAAAGAAAAACTGGAGACCAAGGTACCTGTGGTGTGGAAACACAATAAATCAGGGTAGGAAGCATGTTCCTGTGTGCATCAAGCATCAATACCCAGTGTCCTCAGGCACTCCATGGACACTGAGCATGGGGACTGGCTCCTTGGGCACATTCAGCAACTGCTGCAAGCTTGGAGTTCAATGCAGGGAGTTCTTCCAGAACTGGACCTCTGTGGTCCACAGCAGCAAGTTAACAAGGTCCTTTTCAGGCTTTTCACTTGTGCCAATGGCTTTGCAAACCATTCCTGGGAGTTTAGAATGGGCCAGGGGGGATGCGAGTTTCCCTGTTTGCTTACCATGGCATATGCAACAACTTATCCCATATAGGAGGTGGTCTAGTGCCACATTGCCCCTGGGCTTCCCTCTGCACCCTCAGCCCTTATCCTGATGCACATCCCTACCTTTGCCTGAAGAGGTTATTGTCGTAGTATCTGCAGGCTGCTTTCCTGTCACACTTCTTCTCCCAGAGGATGCAGGTCGTGTCGATGGCGCTGCCGTACAGAACAGGTCCTGGCATCCATGCTGGAAGCAGAAAGGGTTAACTAAGGCTTTGGGATGTTATGGAAGCAACTCTGCTGTGACAAACCCAACCCTGGTTACTCTCCCGTGTGAGGGGATATAAAGTGGCTGGGGATGGTCTTTGTGGTGGCCCATGAAGGCACTGGTCCTGCACAGAGCACCAAGGGCTGGCTGTGTGTTTGGACCCCACTGAGATGCAAGATGGTCCCTTCTTTCTTTGCTCTTTGATAAAGGACCATTGCTCATCCCAGGAATGATGCTCACCTCCTTCATGCACTGTACATATATGCTCCATCCCACAACTGCAATAGTATGTTCTGGGGGGTCTCCAGGTGAACAGGGATTTTCACCATAGGAAAACTAACTAGTGGGATCACCAGACATGGTTTTCAGCCACCCTGATACACTGAGGGCAAATGTGGCAGTATCCTCACATAGCCAAGGGCTGCCAGCCTGGACCTAAACTTATTCCCTGCCCTTCTTTATTTCACCACATACATGTACCCCATGGAGATGCCTCATTCCCTCCCCTCCATGCGCAGCCCCCCACACCCTGCAAGGCAGCATCCTTCCTTGGCTTAGAACAGGCTTTATTCAGCCTGAAACTGTGATTAAGCATCAGTTCTGCAGCCCTGGGGCTGCAGAATCCCCTGGAGCTGCCATGAATTTCCAGGATGACGTTTCAACACGTTCTCATTTACCTAAAACTCTCAGCAGCATGAACTGTATCCCGACAGCAAAGGATTTGTCTTCAGGCTGGATGCTCCTGAAACACAGAATGGAAATGGTGCCACAGAGATGGATGTTCCCCTCCCTGGTTTCACATGAAGCCTTATGGCATCTCACCCCTCAAATCATCCTTCAACCCAACCCAGGACCCCAGGCAGTTCCCGTTTACATCAGTGTCTTGATGAGGCTTCATTCATCAAGGCCAAATGCCTTTTCCTGGCCTGGAAGACCTGCTGGGCTCCATAAGAGACAGGGAGGAGCTCAGTGAAGTATTTTTGCTGCTTGTTTAAAGAGCAAATCACAAACAAAACCCAATTTAGCTGCTGGCTCTGCAAACACAAGCAATAGAAGGGATGCTTTTTGTAGCTGCAAAGGAGATTTACCCATTGAGGAAGTGGCTTTCCTTTGGGATGTCCCAGTGTGTGCTTTGGTGGGACCCCAGTTTTCTGTGTTTCAGGCTGTGGTTCCTGATGGGGTCACACATGGGAGAGGACTGGGTGGGAGAGGACCTCCAGGTCAACACATATCATAGAATCATGGAATGGTTTGAGTTGGAAGGGGTCTTAAAGCTCATCCAGTTCCACCCCTGTGGCCTTTAGCACTGCCAGGGATGGAGCATCACTTCATGGGACTCAGCTTCCCTTTCCTCTCTGGCTGCCTGCTGTACACATACCTCACTCGTGGCATTAAAGGTGGTTTTATGTGATTTAATAATAAGTCAGGCTAAAACCAGGTTTTACCCACAGCTTTTCCCTAAAAAGCAACTCTTTGGAGGGCTTTGACCACATAAAGGTGCTTGGGAATATCATGTATAGACTAATCCATGGCTTCTCCCTCTCCTGCCCTGGGGCTTGTGCTGAGGTTGGCTCCAGCCTGCCCCATAGCCACCTTTCCAAGGGTATAGGCAACTGTGGCCCTAATAGCTTCACTGCACTGGGAAAGGATGCTGTACCCAAGGGAGATCCACCAGAAGGAAGGAAAGTAATTAAACTTCTTAATTGAGCACAGAGCTGCATTAAAAAGTGCTGAAGTTCTGCAGTGCTGAGTTAATGGTGCATCTCGTTCCTGAGGTACCAGCCATGGTGGTGAGAAGGAACAGGATCTGCTGCTGGATCTGAAGGAGATGCTGAGGGCGATGTGAGCCCCACAGCCCCATTGATGGGTGGTGGGGCTGTGGGGGCCTGACATGCTGCTGAACACCACGTTCCCTACAAGAGCAATTGGCCACACAGCATCACAGCTCCATGATACAGCCTCCAGCAGCCTGAAATCCCCTTAACTCTGCAGGGATCAGCAGCAGCAACCAAAGAGACCTTGAAGGAGCCTTTGCAGCCTTAGGGAAGCAGGAACTCTGTTAGCATTGGGTCTTCAAGAGCGAGTCCTGAAGGTGTCTCCTGCTCCAGCATTTGACACCGGAGATGCTTGATGGTTCTGTCCTGCCCAGCAATGCCAGGTCTCCTGAGCCAGGCATAGCCTAGAAGACGGACAACCACATGCATTGCCCTGATGGGAGCAGGGAAGCCCCATTCCCTGCACCAACACATGCAGAAACCATGTAAAGCAATGGGATGAACAGGGATGAGGTGCAGCATAGGGCTGGTTCAGCCGGAGAGAACCTTCCCCAGTTCAAGCACCTCTTGGTCTTCCAAACAGCACTTTCTGATGCCTTTTCCAGCTGCACCCAGACCACGATCAACCCAAGGTGCTCACCTGAGGATGAGCATGAAGGACGGCGTGTGGGACGTGCTGGCGAGGATCCCTGCCAGGCAGGACAGGATCACAAAGGGCAGGAAGAGGTGGGAGCAGCCGGTGCTGCAGGTCCCGGGTCTGGCAGAGCCCATGAGCCCATTGTCGGAGATGCAGCTGCAGTTGGTGTAGTTCTGCAGAGAGGAGAGAAACCAGAGGATGCTCATCTGTTCATGGCTATGGAGATACCAGGGTAGGCACCAGCTGCCATAGGGTTGTCTGTGCATGGTCAGCAGTAATCAGCACTTCAAAGAGGGGTTGAGGGGAGGAAGGAACACACATGATAAAGCTGGATGGGAATAGCAGGCTGAGTGGATTGAGGAAACACAGGTTCCCATCCCCACTTACAGCCTACAATGTGCTGTTGGCCCTGAAAGGAGGTCCCAGGCTCACAGTGTCCCAAGGGCACCACCAGGATGCCACATGGATGAGCACACATGGGTGATGGGGAAGCTGGTACCACCCTGGTACCTTGGTTCAAATCATAGAATCCTGGTGGAAGGGACCTCAGGGATCATCTGCTCCAAGCTCTCCAGGCACAGCATGACCCAGACTGGATGCCCAGCACCCTGTGCAGCCCCATCTTCAACACTGGGGAGTCACCACTGCCCCAGTGAGATTATCCCAATGGCTGCTTGTTCTCACTGGGAATGATTCTCCTCTTGTGTCCAGTGGGAATCTCCCAGCAGTAACTTGTGCCCATCATCCCTCAGCTTTCCCATGGACTCCTTGTCCAAAGGGAGCCTCCATCTCCTCTGCAGCCTCCTTTACCTCCTGGCACATGGCTCAGGGCTCCCGGAGCCTTCTCTTCTCCACTGAACAGTCCCAGCTCTCTCAGCCTTTCCTCACTGCTGCCCTTGGACCATCTTTGAGGCCCTTCTCTGGCCCCTCTCCAGCCTGGCCCCAGCTTTGCTGTGCAGCAGGACCCAACCTGAGCCCATGCTCCAGGGGTGCCCTGAGCAGCACCGAGCACACTGGGACAATGACACCTTCACCCCTGTGCTGATGCCCTTGGGGATGTTCCCAGCACCCTGCTGGGTTTCCTTGCCTCAACCACTGCTCACTCCTATGGGGCTGGGGTCCTCCAGTGTCACCTACAGTGGTACCTTGGTTCATCTTTCTGTGCTTCCAGATGCATCTGGAAGTGCTCCCAACCCAGAAGCATCCTTGCCTTGCTGGTGTGAGCTGCAGCAATGCCTCCCTGCTCCCGGCAGCAATCCTTCTGTGCTTGTTTCCTGTCTGCTATACACTGCAGATGCTTGGACATGGGTTTATTTCAATGTCATCATCTGCCAGACGAATGCTTTGGCATCCCAAATAAATCTGGACTCTTGGTGTGAAACAAACACAGCTGATAAAACATTAAACCTGATGTGAGTTTACCCACCTGTGTTACATCTGTATTTAAGAGACCTTGAGGGGCTGGAGTGGGGCCAGAGCAGGGCAATGGAGCTGGAGCAGGGCCTGGAGCCCAAGGGTGATGGGGAACGGCTGAGGGAGCTGGGGGGTTCAGATGGAGAAGAGAAGGCTCAGGGGGGACCTGATGGCTCCAAGTGCCTGCAGGAGGATGGAGCCAGGAGGGGCTGGGCTCTGCTCCCAAGGAACAAGGGATGGGACAAGAGGAACCGGCCTCAAGCTGCACCAGGGCAGGTTTAGATGGAGCTGAGGAACAATTCCTGCCCCACAGGGTGCTCAGGCATTGGAACAGGCTGCCCAGGGCAGGGCTGCAGGCACCGGCCCTGCAAGGGTTCACAGCCCTCAGTGCCATGGGGCAGGGGTGGCCTTGGGGCAATGGTTGCACTGGATGGTCCTGAAGCTCTTTTCCATCCTGGTTGATTCTATGATCTTTAGGATGAAATCTCCAGGGGAGCAGCCTGGCTCCATCCCCTGTACCCACCTTGTCTCCTACTGCAAACCCTCCATGCAGAGCCCTGCTGCAATCAAAGCCAGAGCCAGCTCAGGGGAGCATTAAATCAGAAAACCACTTGCATGGGGAAAATGCAAAATCTCACCTTTGAGAGAGGGTCATAAATCCCTGGCACAGCATTAGCAAAGGAAGGATGCCCTGGGGCACAAAATGGGGATTTTTGTCTTTTTCTGCAGATTTCAGTCACAGTTCTCTTTTCCTTGAACAAGAAACCTCTTTTTAAAGACCTTTAGATGAAATAGGTGTGATTTTATCATTGCTGGAGGGAGCCAGACTCACACCAGGCTGTCAGTTTGCAGAGGGATGATCCCAGAGGCAGCAGCAGACCAGGGTCTCCTAAGTCCCCACTGCCACATCACTGCCTGGGCAAGGGGCATGGCTGATGCCCATGGAAGAGACCCACAGGGAACTGCTCTTGGCTGAGAGTACAGGGGGGGATTTGGGATGGAAGTGGACAAAATCCTTCCTCCCACCTTGAGGAAAGAGGATTTGCAATCTAAATGAAGGGATTTATCTTCTTCAGCCATCTGAAATGAACTAAACCAAACCCATCATCCGGTCTCCTTCTGCCGTCATGGACACAGAGGGTCTCCAGGGGACCCAGCACAGATGAGTGCTTGCGATAGCTGAGATGAATTTGGGCCAACGCAGTTCACAGCAATGCAATTAGATAAATTAAAACTCGTTTGATGTGTGCAACCAGCACCTTGGAAAGAGCCAGAGCCAGGAATTAAAGGGACTCCAAGACAGCTTTGTGTTGGCTGGAGGCTCCAAGCCTGGAGAGGGGCTTGGGACAAGGGCCTGTAGGGCCAGGCCAAGGGGAATGGCTTGAACCTTGGACAGAGGGGCTTGGAGCAGCTGCTCCAGTGGAAGGGGTCCCTGCCCAGGGCAGGGGTTGGGAATGGAGGAGCTTTAAGGTCCCTTCAACCCAGAGCATCCTATGACTCTGAGATGATTCTATAGGTGGCAAGAAGATCCAGCAAAGCATCTCAGTGCTAAAGGAAGAGTTAATGTTGGTTTTGCCAAGTATTTGATGGCACCATCCAGGGAGCCCCAGTTTTGCTGTATCATCTGGCTCCACATAATTATACATACAACAAATGCAGGAGTGGGTCCCACTCAGGAGTTCAGGATGTCAAAGGGCTGGAGGCATCTTTAGGAAGGAAGAAGCAGTTGAACAAGCTCTGCTGTTCTAAACACAGGCACAGGGATGCAGAAAAGTACATCTGGGACTAAGCCCTGGCACAAAACATAATGGTTATTAGAATGAAGTGTTGTTAATTAACAAAATGCTGCTAAAAAGTGCCCAGACAGTCCCTTGCTGCCATTACATCCTGTGCCAAGAGCCCAGCGGGAAACTACTCACCCAGTATGGATTGCTAATGTGTTTCAGATAGGTATTTGAATTGGCAAAGCCTTCCTGCCTATTTATGTGTTGAACTGTATTGCCTGGAGACTCAGCTGACAACTGGCACTGTGAATACTCAGCCCCATTGGGGTTTGGGTGACAGGCAGAGAGAGCATCACAGAGCAGGACAATAGCACTTCCAGGTCTTCAAATCAAGGCAAAGCCAAGAGCAAGCCCCATTTCTCCAGCTCCCACATCAGGATTTTCCCACTACATCATCCTCTTGTGCAGACACATGGTTTGGAAACCGGTATTTACAGGGAGGATGCACATTGCAGCTGGATCATGACTTTGTAACCTGCAAATCCGCAGGCTCAAAGGTGGAATAACATTGCTTTACCAAGGCCCTCCCACAGCATTCACTGACTAAACACCAGTGCTGTGGGTACTGGGGCAATGGTCCCTCCATCAGCTGGCTCAGAGCACACAGAGCTGCTCCCAGGGCCCCAGAAGCAAGAGCTGCCTCCTCTCTCTTCATCAATAGATGTAACACAGCCAAAACAAGTTATATGATGGAGACAACCTGGCTGCTTCTGCAACTGTAGGTACCAGTTGTTTTCAGCTTCCAGTTGAAGGTGTCCCTGCTCATGGCAGGGGTGGAACTAGATCATAGATCACAGACTGGTCTGTGTTGGAAGGGACCTTAAAGCTCATCCTTGTTGATGAGCATTTAGGGGCAAGGGGAAAGCAGAAGGTCTTTGCATCTTCCATGCATCTTTGCATGTTTTTTCCATCTTCCATGAATGAAATCCATTCAACCTGCTGGGTAGCAGGGCAATATTGAAGCTGGGGTCTGAGGAGCTAAACCAGACCCAATGAGAGAGCAGCTGATGGGGAAGGACACTGGCATCCCAAAAGGTTGGATACCTTGGCCAAGGACTGTGTTATGCTGGAGAGTGCTAACAGACAGCAGGCTTTTCCTGGGATGTTCCCAACCTTCTCCTGCCCATCCCACAGGGTCATGCAGAGCTTGTCCAACACTAACATCAGAAATCCCAGGCACCAGACCTGAGCACTGCACGGGTCATCCCTCATTATCCATCCCATGCCAGGACAGGAATGCAGCTCAGGAATGACTTACCAGGACTGAGTTGTTGTCTGCATCGACATTGACACCCCTGCAGCCAGCAGAACAGGGTGAGATGTATTCGATAGCATTGGAGCCACAGATGGGGTTATAGGCTTTCTCAGGGCAGTTGCACTGGAGGTTGCACTCCAAGGTGTGGTATCCAAATTCAGAGCTACAGCAGGAGGAAAACATTAATGTATGGTATTGAGTATCACCAATATACTGAAAATATACTGCAGGTATATTGGGATTAGCACAGAACCATTTCATTGCTCAGTAAAACCTTCCCCTCTAGGCTCTAGGGGTATTTGCAACACCACAGAGGTGGTGAGCTTCCCACTGAGGGCTCAGACCAGCTTCCACCAAGACCACAGCATGCTGAACATGAGATGCTCTAGACCAGGAAGGTCCTGCCCATGTTTAGCTGCACAGGGAAGCAGCCCCAGCTTTGAAGGTGTGATCCCAGGGCTGGCCCCTGCCCAAACTCTTCTCCTCTGAGTAAGTGCTGCACTTTCCAAGATGAGTCTTTAATCTTGGGCTGTTTGTGCCAATAATGTTCACTTTGGGTTTCACAACCAGTGCGTGAAGATGGAAGGAGTAAGGATGCAATGAAATCAGTGTTTATCCACAACAGCATTGATCTCTAGCCTTACTTTACCACCATTCACTGTTTCTCATTAGGGAATAAGCCCATTTCTGAGTATTCTGCTTAACTCCCACCTCCACCCCAATCAGTACAGATGGGAATTGGGGTGTACCCACACCCCTGGGAATGACACCCCCATTCCCCCCCCTGTCAGTACCTCTCACTGTAGGTAACACCCATGACCTTCTGTGTGGGGCAGCCGAGGAAGAGGAGGGGGAAGGCCACGATCAGGCAGAGGAACATGCCGAGGACACACATAGCACTGCATTGCCTCAAGGACATCTGGAACCGCTTCAGGATGGCACCACCGACCACGATCCCGACCATGGCCCCAGGGATGTTCACAGCACCTGGGGAAAGACAGGTCCTGAACCCTGTTCTCCATCCTCTGATCCATATCAGTCCCTTCATTATAACAAGGGCCCAGAGGGTTTGCTGTTGGGCTCCTGGTTTGTAGCATCTGTGCTCTGATGGGTACCAAGGCTTTTGCAAGGACCGGTGGGATGATGCTAAGATGCTAAACCAGCAGGATTCCACAGCAGACTGGCTGCCTTATGTATCCATGTGTGGAAGATGTAGGGACCAGTCAAAGCCTGTGCTTCACCCAGCAAATGGGATTTTTCAGTGTAGACAAGGAGAAAACATCAAGTGAACCCAGAGAAGACATTAAATCTCTGTGTAATGCAGCCATCTGCACACTTCAGTTGTCATCAATGTAAAACTGTGGAGGTTTCCATTACACACTTGGCATTCTACAAACCCCACCTTTATAAAGGGGTATCAAAGCACAACCTGTTTAGTTCAACAAAGAATCAATGGGGAGGTTGCTTTCAGCCAACAGATACCCACACGAGGAGGGCTTTCCAACTGCATAGGGCTGTTTGATCTAACAGAAGAAGGCAAAACAAGTGCCTGGGAACAAAAACTAGATCAATTCACCCAAGAAACTGGTTTCTTACCCTTTAGGAGGGTGGGTAAATCAAGCGTGGGAAGAGCTCAGCAGGGCACATTGGTGCAGGACACTGCTGCTGCCTTTAGCCTTTCTGCCTGTATTTAGCTTGGGCTTTGCCATTCTGCTCCGCTCCTTTTCCTCTGCTTTATTTGCTGTGGACTTCAGAAAACTCTTTCTTATGAGGATTCCTGCTGTTTGTGCTCTAGTGTATTTAAAATACTTCCCCGTCTGGATCTCTGAACTCCCCACCTGGTTTTACAACAGGAGAGTGCTCTTCTTTGTACTTTTATTACCATGAGAAGATCACAGAGGGAGACCTCAGCCTCAGACAGGATATTCTGGCTATTACAATGCAAGCAAAAGCAGGCTAATCTCGTGAGCACATATCCTGCTCAGCGCTTACTCTTTTCCTTCCTAACAACACCAACGCACACAAGTAGATCAACAACTACAAGCAATGAGTCTGACCATAGAAAACAAGCTGAAGAGCTCAGGCACCATCAGAGCCTGGCTGGCCTCTTCCTCCAAAGTGCCTTCAAATGCATTCCTACATTTCTGCAGGCTTTCATTTTATTTACTAGAGACTATTTAAAGAGCCTTAACCCAATGATTGATGTAAAGTAACCCCCGTACAGCAACACACACAGCTCATATCCGTTGTTTCTTTGCTGCCTTGGAGCAATGAGTTGGTTTCCTTTCCTTGATTATACGGAAGAGCTTGAGATAACAAACATCTATCCAGGTCTTAAAAGGTTTTCTTCTAGCAAGAAGTGTAAAGGAAGGGAAGTAGATAGCAGCTGAGAAACTATGGGCAAGGACCTTGTGTCACCTCTGTCTTGGCTCCGCAGGAAATGCTCCTTCTTAGGAATCATGGAATGGTTTGGGTCGAAGGGAGCTTAAAGCTCCTCCAGCCCCAACCCCTGCCACAGGCAGGGACCCCTTCCACTGGAGCAGCTGCTCCAAGCCCCTGTGTCCAACCTGGCCTTGAGCACTGCCAGGGATGGGGCAGCCACAGCTTCTCTGGGCACCCTGTGCCAGCGCCTCAGCACCCTCCCAGGGAACAGCTTCTGCCTTATCTCCAACCTGAACTTCCCCTGTTTCAGTCTGAACCCATCACCCCTTGTCCTATCACTGCAGTCCCTGATGAAGAGCCCCTCTCCAGCATCCTTGGAGCCCCCTTCAGACACTGGAAGCTGCTCTGAGGTCTCCACGCAGCTTCTCTTCTCCAGGCTCAATAGCTCCAATGTTCTCAGCCTGGCTCCATACAGGAGCTGCTCCAGCCCCTGCTCATCCTCGTGGCCTCCTCTGCACTAAACAGTCATCTCCAGCTTACACTCTAAGAGGTGCTCAGAAGCCTTGACAACAACACTCACCGATGATCAGGTTGGCCAAGGATGCTGTAAGGGAGAACTGCCTCTCCAGGAACTTCCCCATGAACGTGGCTAACCCAGCAACCATGGCAGAGAGGTTGACTTGAGCCAACACCACCAGCAGGAAAACGGGATGACGCAGGTTCCTCAGCAGCACCAGAGGGAAATCTGTAAGGAAAAGGGAAAACCGTTGCATGGAGAGGAGGTGCACAGCAAAATAACCAATGGAAAGTGGTAAAAGCCTGGATTTCCCTACATTCTATGCGCCAAACTAATTCTTTAGGAGTAGTGAGCTCTTCTGAACACTTCATTTACAGAAGGGCAGAATTAGTGCTTTCAGGTTTATCATTTCAGGGCTTGATTGAGTGACCATTTGCATATTAAAAAGCCAGAATGAAGCATCATGATGCTGCAAAAACTGACCTGAAAATTGCAAACCTGGGTGAGAGATGGAAGCTGACGATCCCTCATCCCCCCTGCCTCAGGAACCAGCCATGGGATGGGTGAATCAATGGCAGAATTAGTTGCTGCGAGCAACAAAGTAAGGTTTTCAGTTGGAAGTGCCCTGCAGTGATCATCTGGTCCTATTGCCTGAGCAGCTCCAGGCTGACCAAACATTAAAGCACGTAAAGAAGGGCATTGTCCATGTGGTCATGGCCCAACCTGCTCTTTAAGCATGGCCCAACCAGAGCTTTAAGGTCACTTCATCCCAAATCAGGCTGGGGTTCTATGATTCTGCAGCAGTGTCTCATTCTAAGCTCTTCTTCAGACCTGCCAGGGTCTTATAATGCCTTTGGAGAAATTCAAGTGACTTTATGGTATTTATTCAGCCTCAGCTGCACCTCTATGAATTGTATTCATATCTCCAGCCTTCCAGGGCTGGACTGTACCAGGATGGCTGAGAGCAACATGGAAACCTGCTTGTTTTAACCCCACCACCCATGGGCTGAGCACTGCGGCACCGAATGATTATAGGGGTCATTACAAACACTCATCCCCTGCGTGAACAGGGCCTCAGTTCATTTCCCTGGAGCTTTCTGGCAGTGCTTCTGCCAAAACAAATACCAAAGGAGCTGGGAAGTCATTAAAAGTGAATTCATTTGTTTGCTGCAGTTGCAATTTCAACGTCCTTTCTGTTTCCATCATTAAAATATGTATTTTGGGATATATTTGGAGAGGCAAGAACTGCTCCAGTGAATTCCCCTAAGGCTGAGCCCTTAGTGCTTGAGACAGACATCTTCATCCTGCTCAGCAAAGACAGCTCCCCCTCAGTGCCATGGGATTTGGGATGCCTGATGCTGACACCCACCAGCTGGGAAGCTGCAGGTCTCCCTCCTGGACTGATTCCTGCTTCATGTACATCCCAAACCTGCTTTCTGCCCCCCCGAACCTCCTTCTCCCCTGCTCTGTATCTGGCTTTGCAGCTCACAAGCAAAGGGTGCACATAAGGGCGACTTCCAGACAAACACATGATGAATTTCCCAGATGGAAGGCAATATGCTGAGGCAGAGATAAGGAATTAACAGGGAGGATTAACGCAGTGACCGGCCATAAATTAATGGTGCTAATTCTTTGCAGCTCACAAACAATTGGGGCAATCTTTATATCTGCTCCAGTACGGAGCCGCTGGGAGATGGGGGCTGCTGGTCTGGGAGTGTGTGTTTGTTTTAGCTGTCCTAAAAGGTTATAGAACCATGGAATAGTTTGGGTTGAAGGGACCTTGAAGCTCATCCAGTTCCAACCCTCTGCCATGGACAGGGACACCTCTTCATCCCTTATGTGAAGAGCAAAGGTGCATCCATGGATGTCCTCTGTTCAAAGGCAAAGCTCTTGTTCATGGAAGTATTGCCTCTCCAGCTCAGCACTCTGCTCTCAGGGTTAGGCAAGCAGAGAAAGACATTGGGGACCAGCAAAAGCAGGGCACAAGAGAGGGTCCAAGCATGCCAGGCACGTTCAAGGACCCTGAAATACTGATATGCTGGAGAGCAGGGAGGTTAGCACTCAGCTATGACCTACAATGATATCTCTGGGCTAGATCAATGTGAACCCCAAAGAGGGAGGTGGATTTACCCTTAGTTTTAGAAACAGAGAATGGTTTGGGTTAGAAAGGACCTTAAGATCATCCAGTTCCAACTGCAGGGACAGTTGCCACTAGAGCAGCTGCTCCAAGCCCCATCCAACGTGGCCTTGAGCACTGCCAGGGATGGGGCATTTACCACTTCTGCTTTTTGAAGCATGTACCTGCTTAGTTGTCTTAATACTTCAGACGCATTGCAAATGTGAAACCTCAACTTGCTTGCTGAAAGATGTCCCAAGAACTAATCCAGCCTTTTGTTGGAGGCAATGGGAATCCTACACCAAAACAATTCCTTTTCCATAGGGTGCTTTGGCCTTTTCAAGCACACTACAGCCCCTCTGCCATCACAGATCGGAGCTATGAAGCTACAACAGCACTCCCCACTTCATGGTGAGAAACCATCCTCTGCAACCACCATCTAGTTACTAATTCAGCCTTACAGCTTCAGAGAAGAAACTGGGCACATACTAAAAGCAAACAGAAGCTTTGAAATCATATCCTTGAAACCATCTTTAGGCACCAGAGATAAAACCCCCCAAACAAGTCACAAGCCCAGTGTTTTAATTGCTTTGAAGATCACCTTTAATGGCTTAATTCCCAGTACGTGCAACAGAAGCTGCACATCCTCCCAAGGTGCTTTCAGCAGAAATTAGCAATGGAAATGACTTGAGGCTAAATCCTACCTTTTTGATTACTGCGAGCAGGTCCAATGCCTGCAAAAGGAGCACCTGGGGAGTACAAAGAGTGGGGTGCAACCCAATGTCACCCAGAGCATCTGTGCGGGAGCCAAAAGTACCCAACCCAGAGGCTTCCAGGGAAATGGAGAACACGAAGCACCTGGTGGGATGGGCTCTAACCCATCCCCATTTCATTCCCAATAAATGGTAAACGTTCCCTTCTTTTCCTCTCAGGTCTTTCTATGTGCAATGAAGCAACAGAACAAATGACAAAACGCATTTCCTTCTCCATAGTCACGCTTCATTTTGCATCATTTAAGCTGAACTAAGTGACTAAACAACATTTCTGAACATCTTTCTGCTCCAGGTCAGTTTAGTAACTCAAGGCTTGCCACTGCCAAGCCCTTAAGGGAATGATGAACCCTTAAAGGTGCTTTTCAGCTTTACACTGCTGCTCAAGGAGCATCCTTAAGTGCTTTGACATCCCTATTCCCTCCAGCTGACAGGCAAAGGGATGCTTCCCAATGGGAGATGCTGCCTTCCTCATGGTTCTGGTCCCAGGTTGAGTTTGCAGCCATCCCCCATGGGTGGCTCAGAGGGAGGACTCTGTCTTATATGGGATGTGGGAATAATGTGACAGAAATATCCCATGGAAAAATCTGAGATCTTGTGCAGTCCCTGTTCGATCCAATCCCTGCTGGTATCCTAATGCTTTCCTTCATCCCATCCCATACAGGGGACCCACAGCCATCAGCACTGGGCAGTTATGGGGCTGTCTCTTCTGAGGACAGCACCAAAGCCCTGGCCAGCTCTGGGACCATCTATTAAAGCTCCCCTCAACATGCAGATGGACCAGCAAGCAGATGAGGCGTTGCCAACAGCCATCTCCATCACAAGGCTTAGCCCCTTGCCCATTAAACTAACATATTTTGTACAAGCATCAAGGCTGAATCAATACACAGGTTTCTATTTCTCCTGTCAGATATGATAGGAATCTGCTTTGTGTCATTTCTGCTGATGAACTGATACAGCCCATCTCTTACATGCCCATCTCCTGCCCTTCTGCCCCCCATGCTGCAGGCAGAGATGCCAGAGGTAACCAGGCAAGCCAAGGAGGTACCTCTCAAAGATCCCACAGCACAACCCCATCACTTCCAGCCTGCTGAGACTGCAAACTGGGACCATCCTTCTTCTGGATGGGTTATCCTTTTGTACTGGGCTGTGATGCACAAAAGGCTCAGTACGAGCAAGGCACAGGGACCAGATTGTCCTACAGCATTTCCCCATCACGTGTGTTTCATCCTGCCTCTCTTTTCAGACAACAGAAGGTATAAAATTCCAAGGTGACTCAAGCTGGAAAATCTCCAGATGTTGTTTTCATAAACTATTGTGTAGGAAAGAATAGAAGAGAGGAAAGGATGTCTGGTGAGAGAAAGGATCAGAGAATCCCAGCCTGGTTTGTGCTGAAGGGAGCTTAAAGCTCCTCCATCCCCAACCCCTGCCATGGGCAGGGACCCCTTCCACTGGAGCAGCTGCTCCAAGCCCCTGTGTCCAACCTGGCCTTGAGCACTGCCAGGGATGGGGCAGCCACAGCTTCTCTGGGCACCCTGTGCCAGCGCCTCAGCACCCTCCCAGGGAACAGCTTCTGCCTTATCTCCAACCTGAACTTCCCCTGTTTCACTCTGAACCCATCACCCCTGATGAAGAGCCCCTCTCCAGCACCAAAAAGAATAGAAACAGAGTAAGAAAGAATAAACAGAACAAGCAATAAAGTCATAGAATGGGAGGCAAAATCCTCTTTCTAGTGACCTGTAGGTGAGCTAGCACCAAAGTCCTTAGATTTAACCCAAATTGTCCCCATCACACACTTGTTCCCACCCACTTTCTGGCTCTAAAAAGAGGCTTGTGTTAGAGATCCTGGTGATGCATCCCTTCCCATGGCAGGGTGTTGGAACTGGATGATCTTAAGGTCCTTTCCACCCCAAACCATTCCATGATTTCAGCAAGAGAACAAAGATCCAGACCCTTCGTTTTCCTCAGGGCTGGGCTTGGGGGGCTGAATTCTCAGCAATAAGGAATGTCTATTAGCACAGCATCACAGCCCTGGCAACAGCAACGCTGCAGCTCAACCACACACAACCCATTCCCTTCCCTCTTCACCCAGGAGCTCATTTCCATTCATTCTAAAGAGGCAAAGAGCAGCATCAGTGTGAAAATCCCATCTGAGGGTGATAAATCTGTTCCCATCATATGGGGTTTTTAAATGCCAATGCAACAAGGTCAGGGGGGGATAACCCCTCAGCTTGCTCCTCTAATTTAGCATTAAGCAAACAGTGCAAGGAGCAGAATACAAACCTGCCCACGCTGCTGTGGCCGTGCCTGCCCTGCACTGACCTCAATAATACAGAGAATTCCAATACATTAAAGAGATGATATTCAGGAGACAGGAGGAAGCTGCCATGGCTCCAGAAGGTCACTTGCCTTCAGTAATTGCCAATGTACAGAGTGTTTCCTTCAAGAGGATCAGCTCAGAGCAGACTAAAGCCCAGCTGAATCCCTGCAGCACAAAGAGCCTGCTCAGTGCTAACCAAGCGCATTGCACTGGGTTAAAACCAGCCCAGACAAACACGCATCTGGTTTTAATGGCTCAAACCCTGGTTGTCCTTGCAAGGACAGGGAGGGTGCCTGGCTTGGGTGTTGTCACCAGCCTTGGATGAGGGAGTCTAGGGAGGCTTTTGGGGGTGATGCTGGGGTCTGCTTCTCACTGACCTGAGAGATGGGCAATGGCAGCTGGGTGCACCCATACTGTCCTCTAAATGGGGCTCTTTCCCTTCCCATGGCTTGCACATTGCACCTTTTCCTGCCTGGTTTAGGGCTCTGATGAGGTTTTGGGGTCCATTTCCCACAGCCTAGACAAGCCACAAAGCCACACAACACTGCAAGCAACCAACCCCAGATGCTTTGATCAGCATGAGGTGGAATGGAGTAGTGTGGATGTGATGGAAAGCATCTGCTGTGAGTAGACCAGGAAGAGACCTGTAGATCTAATTATACCTCTGCTATGGAGAGAGGCTGAGAGACCTGAGAGCAGCTCCAGTGCCTAAAGGGGCTGCAGGAAAGCTGGAGAGGGGCTTGGGACAAGGGCCTGGAGGGCCAGGCCAAGGGGAATGGCTTGAACCTGCCCAAGAGAGGGGAGACTGAGCTGAGCTCTGAGGCAGAAGCTGTTCCCTGGGAGGGTGCTGAGGCGCTGGCACCGGGTGCCCAGAGAAGCTGTGGCTGCCCCATCCCTGGCAGTGCTCAAGGCCAGGTTGGACACAGGGGCTTGGAGCAGCTGCTCCAGTGGAAGGGGTCCCTGCCCGTGGCAGGGGTTGGAGATGGAGGAGCTTTGGGGTCCCTTCATTCTAACCACCCCATGTCCCTGCACTGCCCGCTGCCAGGACGTGTGTTTGTGCATGCAGAGAGGACCCATCCAAGCAGGACCCCAGGGATGCAGACACTTACGTTTGATGAACTTGGTTAGAGAGAGGCTTTGCACGTGTTCAGATCTCGACCTGAGCTGGCTGAGCACATCCTCGCTCTTCTTGCTGTCACCTTCCTTCCCATTCGCCACCTGGGGACACACGAGAGGCTGTCACTGCACTGACCATGCCACTTCCATTGAACCCTCTGTATCTCTCCCCAGTCATGCCATGCTGGAGATGGAGTCTGCAATGCTTTAGGGCTTGACCAGCACTCTCCGTGTCCTGTTGGTGGGAGCATCCATGCATACATCTCTGTTACAGGGATAAGAGCCACCTTCCCCGCAGTAATTAATCCCACTTCCTAAATATCAAGCTAGGCCATTACCCGGGTACAGCACAGCATGTTCTGAGCTCACATGAGCATGGGAACCCAAGGGGTATAAGTCTGTGCATCCAGAAAACCTGGATAACCTTAGGGAGATGTTTGTCTTCCCCATAGGGTCTGGTTTACCCATGGGGAAGGGGGAAGGAAGCACAGGAACTGAGGGAGCAATGATCCTGCACCTCCAACCAAAGATCTGGGTGCTGGGTTTGGATGGAGGATGAGCATCTCCCCCACATCTCCATATGTACCATAACAATCTGCTGTGTACATGCCTCTACCCATACTGGTACATAGAACAGGACAGATCCTGCAGCTCTATCCCCTTTATCCTTCTCTATGCAGAAGAGCAACACTTTGCTGCTGGAGGACTAATGGATCCATGTATCTCTGCTTAATTTAGCCTCATCCAATGTTTGGAGCTCTGAGGGTCACTAACCTGGAGCTCACAGGACCTGGTGCTGCTGCTCAGAAGCAAAGAGATGCTGATGGAAGATGGAGGGCTTGAATCATCCAAGATCCATTGCAGCCTCATTAGATGACTGCACATCCAAGGCAAGTGTCCAGCACCACAGGGCATCATTCCCCTGCCAGCAAGCAGCAAGCCAAGGGAGAAGAGGATTCCTCCCTTGGCCATCAGATCCCCTGCTCTGCAGGCTGCTAAGGAATCACTGGGATGGAGGACATTAATGACAATAGATGTGCTGTTATCCATAAGCAATAGCAGAATGTGTTCAGAAGTGTGGTTTTCATGGAAAACCACATGTGTTTATAGCCCAAGGCCAGAGGCAGCAGCTCAGTCTCTGACATCCCATGTAGGCTGCAGCAGCTCAGTCTCTGGCATCGCACATCAGCTTAGCAGCACTGTGGTGACAGCACCAGTTTACTGAGACAGACAAATGAGCTCATTCCACAGCAATTGGATGTTCTTAATTCACAGGGAGAACTGAGCAGCTCTTGGGTTAAAATGGTCTCTTTTCATCTGAAAACAAGACTGATTATTGAGCATGGAGGAAGTCAACACATCCCATGCTGCAGATCCCACCTTCCCTTGTGGAACAGCCTCTACAAGGGGAAAGGGATAACGCTCATTTCATGGCTTCTGTTGCTGGAGATCAGGGTTTAATGAACCTTGCAAATGGGACTCCTGGCACAGGGTGCCCAGAGAAGCTGTGGCTGCCCCATCCCTGGCAGTGCTCAAGGCCAGGTTGGACACAGGGGCTTGGAGCAGCTGCTCCAGTGGAAGGGGTCCCTGCCCTGGCAGGGGTTGGAGCTGGATGGGCTTTGAGGTCCCTTCAACCCAAACCAGGCTGGGATTCTCTGGCTTTTCCCAGGTTGAGCTCAGGTTAGGGATGCTCTTCCTTATGGAAAGCACAGGGCAGCTTCATCCTCCTTCCTTAAAAGCCTCCACCATCCCCACACGGGGCTAGACATGATGGTTATAGACAAAATCCCTTTACAAAAACATGAGGTGCAATGGGAGCCCATTCCTGATGGACATGCACACATCCTTTAAGGAATCATCCTGAAAAACCCAAGTGTGGGAGCACGTTGTAAGGTGCTTCCCACATCTGTCTGGTGTTCTTTGGCATGGTGCTGTTGCAGTCGGGGCAGTGCTGAGCAACCAGCCCATGTTATTGCCCCTTCCAATTCCAGCTTGCCAAATTGCCTCTAATGCTGGGATCCTCTGTGGCAGGAGCACAGCATCAGCAGCAGGGCTGGAGCATCTCTGATGGCAGACCCAGCACCCTGCTCCTCCCTGCCCACAGTGAGGAGGCAGGATTCATCCCCATCCCTCTGCATCTCGTTTCCCAGCATGTGAATGTCCCTGCTCCATCCCAGAGGAATGCATTTCCTCATCCTTTCAGACAGCAAATACATCAGGGGTCCAAGCCAGCTGGGGGAGAGGAGTTCTCCTCCTCCTCAGGGCTTGGCTCCATGTGCAGACATCAGCTGTTCCTCGGGTGGGTGCTAAGCCAGATGTGCACAGGAACATCCCACTTGCAGGGGTCATGTTCACATAGAGGCATTCCAGAGCGGGGAATTTCTGGGATCTGGGGCTTTTTGTGTTTTTCTGGATGAGCAGAGAGTGCCCAAAAGAGCATTTCCTCACTGAAGGACAAAGAGCTCGAAGCTGAGAAAGCCACAGGGAACAGCTTGGATGTATTTCTGCAAAACACTGCAGTTTGAGAGCAGAGAGGAGAGTTTGTAACCTAATGTAAAGTGAAAGGAAGATGGAGTTTGTCTTTCATAGCATCCCAGAATGATTTGGGTTGAAGGGACCTTAAAGCTCCTCCAGCTCCAACCCCTGACCCGGCAGGGACCCCTTCCACTGGAGCAGCTGCTCCAAGCCCCTGTGTCCAACCTGGCCTTGAGCACTGCCAGGGATGGGGCAGCCACAGCTTCTCTGGGCACCCTGTGCCAGCGCCTCAGCACCCTCCCAGGGAACAGCTTCTGCCTCAGAGCTCAGCTCAGTCTCCCCTCTCTTGGGCAGGTTCAAGCCATTCCCCTTGGCCTGGCCCTCCAGGCCCTTGTCCCAAGCCCCTCTCCAGCTTTCCTGCAGCCCCTTCAGGCACTGGAGCTGCTCTCGGGTCTCCCTCGTCTCCAGGATTAAAGGCATGAACCTTGTTTCCCTGCATGGACATGAAGAAACGAGGTATGAGCAGGGTTGAGACTAGGACTTGCTTTGCAGGAAAAGCATCTTCCCTTCGAGCCAGGCTCCTGTTCTCCCCTCCTGCCACTGCACCTGCAAGAAGGGCAGCCAGAGGTGCTGCAGCCTGGTTGTGTTCAACCACAGCCCTGGACAAGGGGATTAAAGCCGAGCTCTGTGGCTGAGAGGTTTCCCTTGCTCAATGTGAGGCTTCTGGAGCGTTTCCCTTTGGCTGCGCATCCCCTGGTGCTTCCAGCTCGGTGCCAAACAAGGTCAGGGAGGAGCTATTTTCATCTGAAGCAAACAAAAAGCAAAGCCCTTGGCTCATAGGAATCCGTTTCCTCCATACAAGGTCACCCTCCCCACAACGCATCCCTGTGCCTCTTGTGGCCAGTGTGGGTCCCACCAGGGACCTGGCTTCCTAGAGCATTCCACAACCAGCCCACAGGCACCTTGCTCACGTGTAATGGGATGCTTGTATTCAGCCACCGGTTGTGCCCATCTAGAAAGCTCCCTATAAAATCTAAACATAGAGATCATCCCATTCCTGCCAATAGCACCTCCACACCCTGCCCTTGTCCCCCCATTAGCTCCCTGCATAATGCTCTGTACATACCTAGGCTGCCTTTGCCTTGAGGAGGTTCAATGGGGCAGCCTCAGAGCAGAAGTATCCAGGCTAAGCCTCAGATTCCCTTGTCCCCTCTCTTTAACCTTTCCCTACCAACTGGAGCCCGCATAGAGGAGAGTTCCCCATCACCTCTCATGTCAGCATCCCCAGGGCACTGCTGAACAAACAGGGTTTGGATAAGTGTTGCAATCCGTCTCCACACAGGCACTGGAGATGGTGTTTCACACTCCCCAGCACCATTGCACAATGTCTCTGCATACACTGAAGGGTCAAATCACTGCTCCAGCACCTTCCCACTGCGCCAGGACCAGAACAACCCCAAACAGAGCTCTTTGCACCCTGAAACACCCTCTGTGGGTTGGGAAGGGGATGGGAAGTCCCCAGCGAGCCCAGTGAAGGGCAGGAGGCTCCTGCAGGCTCAGACTTGCTGGTGCAATCCTGTGTGCAGCCAAGAGCAGCATCCATGGGGCATCCTCAGGGCAGGGCAGGAGGGGTCCTGGCTGCATTGTACCTGCAGGAGCTTCTCCTCATCATAAACCTGCTTTGGGACTGGAGGGACAGGAGTTGTCTGGACCTCTCCAAGCAAGGCCACCTCCATCAGGAATGGTGATGTCCGAACATCTCTTCCAGTGTGGCTTAAGAGGAAAGCACTGCTGAGAGGGACTGATACCCAGAGAGGGTTGTATGACAGCACCAGGGCCTGGACACGACCAGGACATGTATCTTGCATCCCATAAAACCCATCCCAGCTCTCTCACGAGGCATCTGTTTGCAGATGACAAGTGCTGACAGTACAGGAGAGGCTTTGTCAGGGCAAGGAGGAAGCGTCTCTCCCTCACCCCCTTTGCACGGGCTGGGGAGATGTTTGGTTCTGTGTGACTGTGGAATGTCACAGAATGAAACCTGAACTGGGAGATAATGGGATGGAAAAGACAGATCTTGTACAGGAGAAATGCTGAGCGATGGCAACGCTCCTGCTTTTGTTTGAGGTGCTCCTGAGATCACCTTTCCCTTTTCCATCCCTTCTCCCATCACCAGTAGAGATACAGCAACTGGGGAGGTGCTTTACCTGCTGCAGTGCAACAGGCAATGAGCCTGCAACAGACACAGGGTCCCTTTAGGCCTTTCCTAAAGGGAAAGTCTTGAGCAGTCAGAATACAGCTGTCTGGGTTGGGACACAGCATCAACAGATAGCAAAGAATGAGTTAAGCTTTGGCTACTCAGCAACTGGAAAGTGCTCAAATGCTGTAGTTCCCCATAACCCAGGGCACAATCCCAAGGAAAGAGTTCAGGTTCATAGAGGCAGGATTAAACTGGAATTATTGGGAATAAGTGGTTTTGACTGGAAGTAGTTTGTCCAGTAATAGCCTCATCCTCCCATCCCCTGCCTGTGATCATGATGGAACTGGATGAGCTTTAAGGTCCATTCCAACCCAACCATTCCATGACTCTATGACAGCTTGATAGCTTTGCTGTGAGCATCCCTTAATGGGCTTATTTGGGACGCTTTGGTGCTCGAAACTCACTGACAAGTATCAAAGCAGAGGAATAAAAATGCTCTGTGTATGGAGTGATTGATTTATGAAAGGGAAGATCAAAAGAGAGAACTCTGATGATCATTGATGTTAACCCTGAGTGCACAAATCATCACAGGAACTTCAAAGGAAGAGACTAGCAAATAAAAGAGAAGCTGAAATGTGGCCGTAGAATAAGTAATCGAGATCTGTCTTGGCTGATGGGAGGAGACAAATAAGCTTCTAAAGAGGCAGAGGGATGTGCTGTTATTCAATGCTTGCTGGATGATGCTCATTGAGGAGGATGCTGTTTGGTATGGATTTACCAAGGGCTCTGTTAAGCTATATAGAGTAAGGCAAGAGAAAGAAGGACAAAGGAAGGTAGGGTGAGGGTCAGAGAAGAGGAATAATCCCTTTGGCAGGGACAAGGACTGAGCCATGGGCCTGTTTGCACCACTGGGATCTCATACGATGGACTACACAGCAGTGGAATGCATCCACAGCTCGATGTGGACACGTTATTCCCAGGCAGGCTCATCACCCACTGAGACATGCAAGGGTCTGCAGACAGCAAGAGGCACAAAGACAGCTTGACCCTTTGGCCTCCAAAAATGAATCCTATGGCTGGTGGTGCAGAATCATCTCAGCTTCTTCTCTGGACAGAGCAGATCTGTGCTTTTCCTTTGTGCTGTTATGGCTGATGTGCCTATAGGTATTTGGTGTGGGTGAGATGCTGTGCTGGGGCTTTACAAACAACATGGCAAACCCCAACTGATGCTTCAAGTACTTGCAGCTTGTGGCTGCTGGTTGCTTTATTCCTGCTTTAGACAGGAAGAAGCCCAGAAAGCAAAGGAAATGCTGATTGTCTTTGAAGCTGCAGCTGTATTTAGACAGGGTTGACCCCAAGGTTATCACAGTGTCTGTTCTTGCTGATCTGCTGGTCTGTAAAACCCGGTGCTGACCCCATCCCTCCCTTCGCCTCTGCTGCATGTCAGGGGATGGGGCTTCGTGCTGCAGAGACAGCACAGGGATCCCATCCCACCTTTCCTCACTACATGGCCACATCCATCCCTCTCCATCCCAAACCAGAGCCGAGCACAGGAAGAAACAACAGCTTTGCTCTGTGTGGTGAGAAGATACCTGTGTGCAGCCTGTGCTACTGTGGTACCAGGGACCTACTGGGAAAGGGCATCTGCTCCAGCTGGGGCAGAGGAAGGGCCATGGAGATGCTCTAAGAGCTGGAGCTGCTCTGGAGCCAGGCTGGGAGAGCTGGGCTGGGGCAGCCTGGACAAGAGAAGGGGAGAGCTGAGAGCAGCTCCAGTGCCTAAAGGGGCTGCAGGAAAGCTGGAGAGGGGCTTGGGACAAGGGCCTGGAGGGCCAGGCCAAGGGGAATGGCTTGAACCTGCCCAAGAGAGGGGAGACTGAGCTGAGCTCTGAGGCAGAAGCTGTTCCCTGTGAGGGTGCTGAGGCGCTGGCACAGGGTGCCCAGAGAAGCTGTGGCTGCCCCATCCCTAGTGATGGTCAAGGCCAGGTTGGATGAAGCCTTGGGTGCCATGGTTTAGTGTGAGGTGTCCCTGCCCATGGCAGGGGTTGGAACTGGATGATCTTGGGGTCCTTTCCAACCCTAACTATTCTATGGTTCTATGGTTCATAACCCAGGAGTAGACTACAGTACCCCCAGAACTGTAATGGGTAAAGCAGTCACATTCTCCCAGGCACATGAAACCCAAATCTCTGTAAGGATCACTCATCCCTATGGAAATTCAAGCAGCAGAAGCAGATATGAATTATCCTGCACCAGGCAGTACATGGGCTTGTTTAGACAAGCAGGTTTCGACACTGCCCCAGGTAAAACACATGTGAAAGGCAATTACACAGGCTGGAGTATCAACTGAGTGCAACTTCACCTACTAAGCGCGTCCCAGCAGCTTCTGTAACATTCCTAACCAGAACGTGATGCTTCCTCTTAAAGAGCACTTTGGTGTGGATTACTCCTCATGACACTTGGGAACCTCCTGAGCTGTTCTGAAGCTTGGAGTGAGCACTGAAGGCTCCAGAAGTCAAAACCCTGCTAGTAAACATGGAGTAAAGGACTGTCCCAGCAAGAGCCAGGGACAAGCATCCCCTGCACAAGCTGCAGGCAGACAGACGTTGGCTTGATGTGACATGTTCAGGCTGTTAAAGGTATTTCCCTGTCAGTTATCACTGAGGACTTTACAGAGCCAGGGTGTTTAGGGGATGGAAAGCATCTAAAATCCTTTTGACAAGAGAAAAGATCACAGGGAGATGGTAACACACTAAGGAGATGGACTGCTCATAGAATCATGGAATTCTATGGGATTGGGTGGAAGGGACCTTAAAGCTCATCCAGACCCCACCACCTACCACGGGCACGGACACATTCCACTAGAGCAGCTTTCTCCAAGCCCCATCCTGCCTATGCAAAGGGATCAATGCACAGGCACTACTCCAGTGCCCAGCAAGGAAATTGTCACATCCATTAAGCTACTTGCACCACGCTGGGTTTCACTGAGCCCAGCACACAAGGGCCTCTGACATGAGAGATGAGACCAAATCACAGCTCACAACTGACTCTGGGATGCAGCTATGAACATCACAACCACATCCACAGTCGTGTTTCCCACGGATGCAGCAGGTAATGGTGATGGTGGTGGAGGAACACGCACATGGATACACGAGGTACTTGTGTGTGCAATACAAAAAGGGGAATATTAAGCCTTTCTCCTACCTCTTTTGGCATTTCCCGTGGGAAGAAGAAATAAGGCACCGCAGACAGGGCCACGAGACTGGCTGCGACCAGGAAACCCAACCACCAGGCTCCAACCCACCGCGGGTCCTTGTTCGTGAGCTGGACTTTGCCTGCAATGCAGATAGAGATATGGGTATTAAATCAAAGGTGAACGGAGGGATCCCAAAGAGATGGTGATGGGTGTCCCAGACATCATCCTGCTCCAAAGCAATGGCTCCCAGTCTCAGAGCATCACTTCTGGGAGCTGAGCAGCCTTTGCACCCGAGTCATTCCATGGTGTTAAATCACATTTCATTCTCCTTTATCACCTTTTTTAGTGTCTAAAAACCCACTGAGCCTTTGGATGGAGACAACGGGGACACGGATGTCCTCGAGCTGGAAAGGCAAAGGAAAGCATCCCTATCACAGCCTTTTCAGATAAGGGATAACCGTGTTGTGACAAAGCTTGGAAATACTCAAGGGGATTAAGTCATAATATCTGTCAATAGGAAGTCCTTTTCTTTTACTTTCCCTTTCCTTTCCTATTCCTTTCCTTTCCCTTTTTCCCCTTTGACTTCCCTTCAGAAAAGTCCTTTATTAGGATGAAAACGGAATTAAGTACAGCTCACTTTCAGCATCCAAGAGCACTGGTTTAGGTTTCTTTACAGTCTGGCTACCTACACAGGACCCCATTCACAGCAGGACCTGGACCATGGAACTGTTCCCACCAGTCTGGTCCATCAGGCAGGGCCTGGTTTGCAGTTCAGCCACCAGAACCCCTTCTTTACAAAGGAACAGGGATTACATCCCTTCCTCTTCCCTGCCTTCCCCCAGCTCATCCCATCCTCCTCTCCTGTCGTCCTCAGGACACTGCCAAAACCAACATTGTCTGTGGGGAAGGTCCTTGGCATTAATAACACAGAACATGCAGGAGCCGGGATGTAAATTCACAACAGGGCGAGTGTGAACCAAGATCTGTTTGTACAGGAAAAGGGGATACCTGTGGTTAGGCACCAGTCAGGAGCAACCCCAGGAGATGAGTGCTCCCAGAAGGCTCTTTGCTCATGGTGAGGTTTAACACAAGTGAGCTGTCCTCACTGGAGGGGTGCAATTAAAACTGAAATCACTTCACTGCATTCAGCACAGTGAATGAGGCCACATCTCATATCCCATCTATGGCAGGAACAAGTGACAGGCCAAAGGAACTGGATCATCTCCTCCCTGCATGATGCGTTCAGCAAACTGGGGTTTTAAATCTCCTCCTGTATAAACACCAAGGTGTGTTTTGTCATAGTTAAATTAGATTAGGGAGTTATATTAGGTTTAGTATTAAGCAGCCACAGCTCACTGGCTTGTCCCAATGGGGTGAAAACACCTTTAGGCTGAAGACAGCTCTAAAACTGTGTGTTCTGCAGTTCTGGCTGCTTGGGCACATTCCTCATTCAAGGTCCATCTGCAGAAGATGGTTTAGAAGAACAGAGCATCGGGGTGTGAAGGCAAACAGCAAACCCTCATCCATTGCTTCATCAGGTGAGGCAGGTGAGACAAGAGTCCAGACACCCGTCCACAGTTCACCCACTGAAGAGGATGGAGAGCTGCAGCAATAGCCCTCATAGGAGGAAGCAGCTCAAGACTAGAGCATGTCCTTGTGCTGCAAACATCATAAATGTATGTGGTGACAAAGTACAGGGCAAAAAAACACTGGTGAAGTCAGTGAGCAGGAGTGAACCAGAGGTCCTGAGAAGGAGACAAAGCTCCTAAATGCATCTGTATTATCAACACGCACTGCTCATCCAGCTCCATACCCGACACTCAGTCTCCCCTCGGGCAGGTTCAAGCCATTCCCCTTGTCCTGTCCCTACAGGCCCTTGTCCAAAGCCCCTCTCCAGCTTCCTTTAGACACCCTGGTTGCACCCTCATCCACGGGGGGTCGGGATGCCCATATCAGGGCTGGCTCAGTACATGGGATGCAGTGTGAAGGATGCTGCTGGGTCTCCAAGGACACATTCACTCACCTCCAGTGACTTTGTCAATGTCCACATAGAAGCGCAGCATGGCAGAGCCCAGCATGAAGGCCACCCCTGGCCCAATGACGGTCACAGAGAACAAGATGCCTGCATAGGGATGGGAGCAGAGAGGGATTATTGAGGCAGGATAGGGCTGGACCAAGGTCCACCACATCCCCTCTAGCACAGCTGTTCCCCTGGCAGCTTTCCTATCTCACCCCATTCGAAAGGCAGCAGCCCCGTGCTTTCCATGTTCCCTTCACAGGAAAGGTTGTGCAAAAGTCAGACCCTTCCTTCCCCTTTTCTTCAGCTTCCTAGAAAGACTGAAATACACCCAGGAACAAGATGTGCCTCTTGGCAAAAGAAATGTGGGAAATGCAATGGGTTTTACAAGGTTAAGGAGATAGAAGTTATCAGCACACTCTCCTATATGAAATACTGATAAACCCAAATGCATACAAGATCCCACTTGTAACAGATGAGCCTTTCAAACACGGTTCAGAGGTTTGGAGCAGGCACCAGAGCAAAATCTAATGTAGTACTCCCAGTTTCTTGATGGTAATAACCTGGTTTTCAGCCACACTTGTTACCCAATTCAGCTAGAAAAGGGCTAGAAAGACCTGCAAAGACCATCCCAGCACCCTTGGGTCATCTCTTTTAGACACCAAGCAATTCTCCAGCACCCTCTCTGCTGAAGGATACTTGCCCACGTCCTTAGGTGCTTGATCCTGCCTATTTAGCTTCCTATGATTTTCCCTATATCTGACCAAAGTCTTCATTGCTGCATCTTAACCTCATAGCTGCTGTGAACAACAAAGATCAGGTTATTCCTATTCTCTGTGATGAAGCCCTTCAGGAGGAAGACATGGTTATGATGTTCCTCTCCATTTTATCCCTCCATCATGTCCCCTAAACCACGTTTTCCAGCACTCCTGGTCTCTGCAGCTTGGACAAGCTTGAAGCAGATGAACTGTTTCTGCAGGAACCTTCTAGCACTGGGTAGAGCAGAAGGGATACAACAACCTCTGCTCTCATTAGTGCCAATTAGCACCTAACTATCAACCTCATCCTGATTTGCCCTCTTCATCACAGAAGCATGGAATGGGTTGGAAGGGACCTGAAAGCAGCCCCAGCCTTACCCAGATAGAGCGGGGAGTTCCTCTCACTGGCGAAGTCATCGATGTAGGAGATCCCAAAGGGCTGGATGGGGACACCACCGATGCCCAGCAGTGCCTGGGCGATGAACATGACCAGGAGAACAGCGTGGTTCTCCCTGGCAGCATGGGGGGTGCATCCGGCATCACTGGTGTTCCACTGGGAGCCCTGGACCCCGAGCTGGCACAGGTCAGTGGTGTTGCTGAACATGCCTGGGATGAGAAGGGAAGCAGGACTAAGGAGCTCTGCCTGGAGGAAGAGCTTCCCTGGGATAGCAGCAGGATCATAGACATAAGAACATGGAATCATGGAATGGTTTGGGTAGGAAAAGACCTTAAAGCTCCTCCAGCTCCAACCCCTGTGTCCAACCTGGCCTTGAGCACTGCCAGGGATGGAAATGAGAACTCGTTTTCCTAAGAAAGGGATGTCAAAGTGAAAGTGCTGATTCCAGCACCTTCATCTTCCTTAAACCCCTGGGGGAAGGGTACTGGTGTTTACAGCAGGATTGCCATGGTTATACTGGTTATACATGGTTATACTGGTTATACATGGTTACACAGCCCTGGGTGCTCACATAGCACCTGCACCAACACTACTGCAAAGCGTGGCTGATGGCTTCCAAACTGTCCTTAGCTCCTGACCCCTGTTTGCAACCATGAATTATTCACTCATTAAGTCACCCATTAAGACTTTGGTGACTGCAGCTGAGCTCAGTCTGAGACAGGAAAAAGCTGTTTTCTTTCCTTTCTCATTCTTTCACCTTATTTGAGGGAGAAAATCCCAAATCCATGACCTGTTCTGCCATGAGCCATTTAGAGCTGCATGTTTCTCACAGGAGGTTGATTCCCTGGTGGGGTCTAGAGCCTGAAAGCATTCATAGAATCACAGAATGGGTTGGGATGAAGGGACCTTAAAGCTCCTCCATTCCCAACCCCTGCCACGGGCAGGGACCCCTTCCACTGGAGCAGCTGCTCCAAGCCCCTGTGTCCAACCTGGCCTTGAGCACTGCCAGGGATGGGGCAGCCACAGCTTCTCTGGGCACCCTGTGCCAGTGCCTCAGCACCCTCACAGTAAAGAACTGCTTCCTTATCTCCAACCTGAACTCCCCTGTTCCAGTCTGAACCCACAGACAGCTGAGCTACATTGGGGGTGCCAGGTGAGGTGCCCCACAGGCAGAAGTTGGGTGTGAAACCAGCACTGCCCCATAGCAGACAACACTGTTTCACCCCCAGAGCTGCCCCATTGGGTTGAGACAAGCTCCTTCCCATATCTCTTGTGTCCTCCCCACAAAGGTGACAGAATTCACAAGACTTTGTCTTATCTACGTTAGGGCAATGCATGTGCATGAGGACAACTTGGTTCAATGTATGGAAGATGAGAGCCCCAATGGCTGGAGAAGACCTTCCTGGTACCCAGGGTTTGTCTGCTGTGTGGATGTGCAGAAAACAAGGAGAAACAGAGGAACAGCCTATATTCTGATTCTTTTCTTGCCTGTCCCCATGGTTCCAGCTACCCCTGGCTCTGCTTTCCACCATCCATTGCCTCTTAGGACTGAGATGATTCCAATCCCAGACAATTCAAATTCCTTGAAGACAAACCTACAGTTAGCATCTCCCAACCCCTCCAGGGAAGGTCTCATTGTTACTGTCCCAAAAGGCATAAGATAAGTTCCTAGAGTACCTACTGGCAACGGACTGGTCATACTTGTAGGGTCCCGTGATGAAGTGGGGCAGGGACATGAGGAACCCAGCCAGGGAGACGAGGATGGCACCGCAGCCGATGAAGCGAGGTCTGTGCACCCGGCTCCCGAAGTAACTGATGAAGACGATGAGCAGAGTGTTCCCAACCTGCAGCAGGACACACAGACCAGGAGGTCTCATTGGGGAGCAATAGGGGCATGGGGAGAGCATTGGGCAGGAGAAGCAAGCTGGTTTTCACCTCATTGAAGGAGGCCAGCAGCCCCGAGGTCTGGCTGGAGAGGCCGTATCGTCTCTCGATGGTGGAGATGGAGCTCTTCAGGTACCCAGAGACCAGGAGCTGGGAGAGCTGCAGAAACCCATGGCAGAAAACAAAGAACTGCCAAGACAAAAAGAGAGCATCCAGCAGGGTTACTGTGAGCTGCAACACAACAGTGCAGCTCCTACACAAAGGTATGATCACTGGCATCAACCTTTCCCCATGAGCCTTTGAATTACCCACCATCAATGGGCTTCTGAAATGGGGTCATGGCCACTAAACAGCCCTCCACCAGCAACGACCATAGGGTCAGTGCTGGCGAGGAGGGTGCTGGAAGTGGCTTTGACAAACAGATCACATTTGGGATGCTGTAAGTTTGTGTTGGCTTCAACAGCTCCAACAGTGGGACATTGCACAACACTCCTGCTCCTGTCCATCCTGAGGCAAACAGCCATTCCCAGTGCTGGCAGCAGCATTCCTGGGATGGGAGCGAGCCCTTCCAAACACAGCAGCAAACAGCTTCTTTGGAGAGAAGCTCAGGGAGGATAACTTGGACTTCCTGATTTCCTTTCCTTCTTGTGAAGCTCCGGATCCCAAGGGCACATCTCCTTTGGGTAATGTGATGGCTCTTTTCTGTTCCTAGGAGGAAATGGTGTCAAAGACCATCACTTCCCACAGAAACATCTGACCCCATCTCTTGCAGGGTCTGGGATGGGCTCGGCTGCCCAGGAAAGCACATGGCTCAAGCTGCCCCACCATTAACAAGAGCAGCATCCATCCTCCTGCTCCTCACACAAAAGCCTTTGGCAAGTGCCATATGAACTGCCCCAACAGGGACAGAGACCATGTCCTCTTCACCCATGGCCCTGCAATGTGCTAGCAAAGGGAAGGGGCTGGCAAACCACCTCCTCTCCTGCTGCTCCATGGCTCATTCACAAGCATCCTTTCAGTCCCAAAATGAGGTAAAACAAACCAAGCATCACAAACAGCCACACACCCTAAGGAAACGGATGGCTCATAGAATCACAGTGTGGTTTGGGTGGAAGGGACCTTAAAGCTCACCCAGTTCCAGCCCCTGCCTGGGCAGGGACCCCTTCCACTGGAGCAGCTGCTCCAAGCCCCTGTGTCCAACCTGGCCTTGAGCACTGCCAGGGATGGGGCAGCCACAGCTTCTCTGGGCACCCTGTGCCAGCGCCTCAGCACCCTCCCAGGGAACAGCTTCTGCCTCAGAGCTCAGCTCAGTCTCCCCTCTCTTGGGCAGGTTCAAGCCATTCCCCTTGGCCTGGCCCTCCAGGCCCTTGTCCCAAGCCCCTCTCCAGCTTTCCTGCAGCCCCTTTAGGCACTGGAGCTGCTCTCAGGGCTCCCCAGAGCACAGCAGAGGGGCAGGATCCCCTCCATGAGCTCACACTCTGGGGTGCAGCCCTCTCATGCAGTGGGTATCCTGGGTCCTTGCAGAGCTGCTGCCCTCAGCCTTGGATACAACCCCAGATCCACAGGCACTGCTTTAGGCAGAGCTGCTCCCATCCCCTGTCCAGGGCAGGGCATTGCTCTGGCTCTGTGTATCCTGCAGCCAGCTCCCATCACACAGCAGCTTCACCCAGAGGAGCAGCTCAGCCTGGCCTGGGTTTCTGCTGTGTCCATTCTGATCCAGGGCTGGAGTGTGGTCACTGCCAAACTGGACTGCTCTGTAAGCAGAGGGACAGTTTACAGCACAAAGAGGGTGGTGAAGCTCCCTTGGCTCCCTGAGAGCTGGCGCACGGGTACCACCACCACAAGTGATGTGGTGGCATCACACAAGGCAGGATGCCAGCCAGGACCTTCCCCTTCCAGGCTCAGGTCACAGCCTATGTTTGGGGTAGGAAAACATCACCCAGCCACAGGGAAGCTTTCCCAGAGCCAGCTTTGCTAAACTCCAGCATTCCTGCAGTCCTCATTGGCTATTCCAGCCACTGCTTCCTGAATACACGAGTTCAGATGGAAATTCCAAAGCTAGATTCGTATTTCACCCAGGCAATCATACCCATTGGGCTGTGTGCTATACAGGGTCCTCATGACATGATGCCTTACATCAGCTGCCCACCTCTGGTCCCCCATCCTCTTCAGCTCAGGTCAAAATGGGTTGGGAATGGGAATCTGGTGTGTTATTCTCCCCTATATTGGCACTGTAAAGCACTAAGTCCCAGCTCACTGTGGTTTGGTGTCAGCAGCAGGCCAGGACCCCAGCTCTGGCTCCAGGAGCTGTTTGCTGCTTGCCATCAGATCACAGCCCCACTGTTGACCTGCCAGGAACAGAAGGAGCAGACTCATGGGCTCCAGCTCTGCTGCATTGATCCATGTGCTCCACACATGGTGCTGGGCTTGTCCTGCACACAGAGCCACTTGTTTACACCCCTGTATCTGCTCAGGACATCTGGCTCCTGACCTGGATGGGCAGGAAAGATGCTTTTCATGCCTGCAAGAAGACACCATCACTGACACCAGTGTGACCCCAGTAAACAGAGCTCTCCCTGAGGAGCAGTTGCTGCAGGGCATGAGCTCAGCTCTGCCTCAGAGCCACAGGCATCTCCTCGTTGCCAGAGGTCATACAGACATGCACAACCAGGGTGAACTGCTGCCCCAGGAGCTCTCAGCAGGGCGAAGGGAGCCTGCTTTCATCTGAGCCTTTCCTGTCAGCAGAGCCTGCTCCTTCCTGCTCCCAGCAAGAGCAGGGGAAGCAGCAAACAGCAGGGCTCTTATGAATGAAGGTGACACGTTAAAACCACATCCCAGGAAACAAACCTCCCAACCCAGAGCATCCCTGCCCAGCCTATGGATCCTGTCCACTCACAAACCTAGTGCAGGCTTGGAACAGGAGTGGGACACCAAGAGCCCTGATTCAGGTCCCCTCCACTCTAATGCAGACTTAGTTTTGGCTAAGTCCCAAAGGATGAGTCTATACTTGCAAACAGAACAGGTCAGGGTCCGTTCTCTGATGCCAAGGTCAGTGGGAAGGGAACAGGCTGCACCCATCCAACCACACTCACTGAGCCTTCAAAACAGGCTGGTTTCACCCCAAACGCTTGCTAGGAATGGTCCTGCTCTTCAGACCACAGAATAGTTCAGGTTGGGAGAGATCTTAAAGCGCATCCAGTTCCAGCTTCTGCCTAAGAGCTCAGCTCAGTCTCCCCTTGGGCAGGTTCAAGCTATTCCCCTTGGCCTGTCCCTACAGGCCCTTGTCCCAAGCCCCTCTCCAGGTTCCCTATAGGTCCCCTTTAAGTACTGGAAGCTGCTCCAAGGAGCCCAGAAATGCGACCCCACCACGATGCTCATCACCAGAGGGGTTTGGTTTCCCCCCATCCAGCTGCTGCCTGCAGCTCTGCTCATCCAGACCAGAACCCTGCATTGCAAGGAGGATCCTGCACCTTCTGCAGCCCACAGAGCATCCCATCCTGTGTCCCTGCAGTCTGCTGGGGTTAGGAGATGCCATCCACACCACAGGTCCTGGGCAATGAGCCATAGGGATGAGCCAGGGTCAATGCAAGGGGATGAGGACATCACTGGTGCTGGGACATCCTGAAGCTTAAGGGAACTGGAGGTGGACAACAGGAGTCCTGGGTAACAACAGGAGTCCTGGGTAACAACAGGAGTCCTGGGTAACACCAGGAGCTGCTGGGGGGGTTAAAGACAGCCCTGCAGGAGCCCACAGGCATGCACCAAGTCCCACAGAGGGAGCAGGGATGATGAAAGAGCTGCACAGGCATCCAAGAGCAGGATGAAAGGAAGGGAAGGAAATACCCAGGGGCTGCTCAGTGGAGCTGCTGGAGATGAAGCCATCAATAGCAGGTTCTAATTAAACACTTCAATCCCTTCCCTTCAGCATTTGCCTTTTATACAATGAGTGCTACATGAGAGGAGCCAACACTGAACACTTCACACTGCCTGTGTTGAAAGAGCAAAGACCAAGAGGTTTATAAGCCTCGATGTCCTGGTGGTAACTGCAGTAGGTGCTGCACAAAGGGGTTTAGACACAGAACAAATCAAGATGGAAATGGTTGCGAAGGAAGAACAAAGAGGAACACAAAGACCATTGCTCTCCAACCTCCACAGGGATACCAAGTCAATGGGAAATCACATAGAAACCCCCTCTCTTTTGCAGGATCTCCCAGTTTCTGTGTTTCCCATTGCCCCATGGTGATGATTTACTTTCCTAATGGAGCAAAATGGAAGTTCTTGCAGTTAAAGCCCTGTGAGTCTCCTGCTTGCTCCTCAGGGACTCATTGTGGACAACCACACTCACCACAGGGCAGTTTTAGGCTGGGAAATACCTTCATGGTGAGATAGAGAGCTGGTAATTGCTAGTGTGTGATTCCCAGTGTGCCCCATTGCAATGGGGTGATGGTGGTGGGTGGTCGAGCCCCAGCAGTGCATCTATCACAGGGCTCCTATGGGGCCTCCCATAGTATTTGGACCATGGTATTTGAATGATGGTGTTTGGTCTAGGGCTGACCACACAGGCTCAGATGCCACCCTATGCCTTTCCCAGCTGGATGTGGGGCACAGTCCTTGTCACAGGGCAGGTTGTCACCTTCCCATGCCATCTGGTGACTTCTCCCAAGGACTTGAGGCTTGGGTCCCTTCATGCCTTGGACATGAGCTCATCCAGCCTGGATCTGATGGGCTATCCCAGGAGAGGGTCTGAGGGTGACCTGGGTCTGCAGACCCCAACCCTCTCCCAAGGGCTGGATGCTGACAGTGGGATGCACCCATAGAAAGCCAGGAGCAACCCCAAGCCCAGCTCTTTCCCACGAATGGCTCCAACACCTCCTTTCTACATCAGCCAAACTGAAACAACCCAGAGAACCCAAACAGGCGCTGGTGTAGCTGGGGAGGAAGGAAGGGAGAGGTTCATTAATGCCTTACTTCCATAAACAGCTGGAGGTGTTATTGTCAGACCCTGCTCAGGCTCTGGGTTGGGATCGCTCCCACCACAGCAACCAGAGCAGAAGCAGAGGGTGCTTGGTACCAAGGGGCCTCTACCATAGACAACCCCATTGCAGGGCCAGAGGAGCAACCTTCCTCCTATGGGGATGTGCCACCCCCAAAGGGAAGGGCAGCATCCCTGTCAGGTCATTCCTGAGGTGCCTTCACCCATAGGCAGTGATGTCCCAATCCAATGTCTGCATCCACAGTCAGCCCTGGGATGGGAGCATCTCCCCTCTAGCACACACTGAAGGAGGAGTTTCTCTGCCATCAATCGTTAATATTGGAGGAATTAATTGATTTTCTGCTATTCTCTATGTTTTTATTTATAAATATGTAAAATATATACACTATATTAAATTATGTCATAAAATTATATTATTAAATATAACTTAGTTATAATTCTTATTATAATTATATTTAATTATATTATGTCTATTAAAATATATATATATTTATATATATAAAATATGTTTTCTCTAGATATTTTAGCTATATTTTTGCAGGCTCTGTCCTTATATCTCATTGGTGCCTTATTGCTGCTCCCACTCCATACATGTAAGAGAACAGAGACCGAGACCAACTCAACCCTCAGCAGCCCCTAAACTGCAGACCTGGGGATTAGACCCCAGTATCTCCTCTCTTGATGCTCTGCAAGCATCTCACAAGGCCTCCATGGTGTTCCTAGTGTTGATTGTGCAGTTTGGCAACAAACCCTGCATGTAAGGGCTCTGAAAGCCACACACTCCTGCCCCATTGCCACAGAGGGGTCCCCATCCTGCTGCTCCCATGGGTTTGGGAGGCTTCTGATGCTATTTTAAGGGAGGGTTTTGTGCCTCAGCACATGATAATAGCCTGTGCATTGGGCTGTGCTTACAGAGAGGGGAAAAGGGTCCCCAATGAATCACATTGTTCCAGTTTAATCCAAACCAGCTGCAGGTAACTGGGCACAAGGTCTTTGCCACTGTGTAGACCCACTGGTAATAAAGGCTTGGGGCAGGGAGAGCTCTGGTTTGCTCTTGAACTAAAGCATGGAGTAGAGAACATCAAGAGGTGAAGCTGCCGATGAGGGTGAATGTCTATGAGTAAGGTCATAGAATCATGGAATAGGTTGGGATGAAGGGAACTTAAAGCCCATCCAGTTCCAACCCCTGCCATGGGCAGGGACCCCTTCCACTGGAGCAGCTGCTCCAAGCCCCTGTGTCCAACCTGGCCTTGAGCACTGCCAGGGATGGGGCAGCCACAGCTTCTCTGGGCACCCTGTGCCAGCGCCTCAGCACCCTCACAGGGAACAGCTGCATCCCAATATCCCATCGAACTCTTCCCTCTTCCAGATTGAAGCCATTACTCCTCATCCCATCCCTGCATCCCTTGTCCCAAGCCCCTCTCCAGCTTTCCTGCAGCCCCTTTAGGCACTGGAGCTGCTCTAAGCCCAGAGCTGGATGCAGAACTGCCTCAGAGTGCAGCAGAGGGAGGTGTTATTGGGCACATCCTCAAGGTGCTGGATGGCAACAATCAGAGTATGCCAGGGATGGGAAGCACATGCCCATGGGATCACAGCACCCCTGTGGGGCCGCTCACCTGCCCCCACATGCCCTTACCAAGAGGGGCTTCATCAGCCTCACCAATGGCACAATGCCTGAGAACACGGACCTCAGAGCAGTGACCACAGCAGCAACCACAGCTTCAATGTCCAAGTGGCCTTTCAGGTCTTCCAGATATCCCAGTTTTACTGGACAAAACCTCCTTCTGTTGACTGTAGTGGATCATACTATGGACTATGCTTTGCTGCTAAGCAATGAATCACTCCCAGCCTCCTTCCCTTCATCGGTAGATGAGCTGTTACCATAATAACCACATAGACTTCCCAAAAAGGTTTCTCCTTCTGCAGCAGTCTCCAAAGAGGATCCCAAAGTCCTTCTCCATGCCTTTGCATAAGCAGCTTTTCGCAAACCCATGCATCCAGCATTGGATGCTTAATGCTGCTTGAAGCCAAGACAAGACATTGGGCTTCAATGGAAGGAGCAACACACCTGATTTAACCTGCTCTGATGGCCTATAGGGATTCATACCCAGTACCTCTAAGCTCAGGGACCATCAGTCCAGGACCATTCCCAGAATGGTCCTTTCAGCTGCATTTTGCCACGTGGCAACCATCATGTCACCTTCCCTCTCTCTGGAGATGCATCTATATATATAAACTGCAGCGCTGTGATTTTTGGTCCTCCAGCCCCGGCCAGCACATAAACCACATTGTGCAATGGCTTTGTGCTTCTGCAATAACAATTCAAACCCTGGGCTCGAAGCGATGTGCTCTGAGGAAGTCATTTGGAAACCGGACACGGTGACCTCACTTCTTGAAAGCAACTAAAAACCACACAAAAAGAAGGGAGATTGGGGAAAAAACATCCTGTGCTGAGCACAGCTGTGTGCTTGGTGACATGCGTGGTCAGGGCAGCTCTGCCTTAGGGCTGGGAACAGGTCCTGCAGCAGTTTAAATGTGACGGATAGAGCTGGAAAGGAGGATTTGCTCTCCTTGGCTATGGGCTGTAACCAGGATAATGCCTGGCAATGGCAGGATAAGGCCTGGCCATGGCTTCATTGAGGTGCTGTGATTGCTGCTTTGACCTAGGAAGATCCATCAGGATCTCCCTGCTGAGCTTCCCAAGCAGCAGCCCAGCAGTGGGGAGTCCATCAGGAGCAGGGCTGGTCTCCACCAAAACCCCTGCCCCTCTCAGGATAGGATCCAGAACAGCCATAAGCAATAAGGGACATAGGCATTGACCTGCTCAGGTCTGGCCTGAAATGCACTGCCCCCAAAGAGTTTCCTGTACATCTGCCTTCACAGATACCTGTGCTCAGCAAAGGAGGTGTTGATCCTGCACCTCAGCAGCTTTGGGCTCTGAAGCTTTGACCCCCTTTAGAACATCTCCATAGGGAAAACAAAGTCAACGGGGTTTCTTTATAAAGCCCATGTTGAGGTGACTGAAAAGAGAACTGCTGAATGGATGGAACAGAGGATGGGGGTCAGCCCTCAGGGATGCAGGGGGTGAGCCCTCAGGGATGCAGGGGGTCAGCCCTCAGGGATGCAGGGGGTCAGCCCTCAGGGATGCAGGGGGTCAGCCCTCAGGGGCACAGGGCACCTCTGCTGTGCCCCCAGCCTCTGCAGCTCTGGCTTGGTGACTTCTCTATAGACTGGCTCTGGCTTATCACAGATTCATGGAATGGTTTGGGTTGGAAGGGACCTTAAAGCTCCTCCAGCTCCAACCCCTGCCACAGGCAGGGACCCCTTCCACTGGAGCAGCTGCTCCAAGCCCCTGTGTCCAACCTGGCCTTGAGCACTGCCAGGGATGGGGCAGCCACAGCTGCTCTGGGCACCCTGTGCCAGCGCCTCAGCACCCTCCCAGGGAACAGCTTCTGCCTTATCTCCAACTTGAACTTCCCCTGTTTCAGTCTGAACCCATCACCCCTTGTCCTATCACTGCAGTCCCTGATGAAGAGCCCCTCTCCAGCATCCTTGGAGCCCCCTTCAGACACTGGAAGCTGCTCTGAGGTCTCCACGCAGCTTCTCTTCTCCAGGCTCAACAGCCCCAATGTTCTCAGCCTGGCTCCATACAGGAGCTGCTCCAGCCCCCTCAGCATCCTCGTGGCCTCCTCTGCAGAAAGCCAAACTCCTCTTTCCCAGGTAATATCCTTTGTAATACAAGGAGGTGTTTACCTTGATACTGAGAAATGGGCTCCTGCAGAGTGTTCTCTGGGACTGCTCCATGTAGCTGCTCTTGGTGCTGGTACTTGTCATCCTGTCAGCTCAGCTTTATCCGCCTGCCAAAAGAAACCATTCAGCACAAGAATAAGTTGCTCTGCTTGAATCCGCCTTGCTCAGCACAGCCGAATCCCGTTGTGCTTTGTGAGCACCCACACAGCAGCACATGGTCCTCATAAGCAATTAGTGACTATTCCCAGCTTTCATTTTCTCCTTGCACTTGGCTTCTGCAAAGCAGCAGTTGGTGCAAAACCCAAACTGGGACTCTAAATAGGTTAAACACTGTTTGAGGTGTGTGAGGACAACAGTGTTTGAACATTGAAACCTGGAGAGGGGCTTGGGACAAGGGGCTGTAGGGACGGGCCAAGGGGAATGGCTTGAACCTGCCCTAGGGGAGACTGAGCTGAGCTCTTAGGCAGAGGATTGGAACTGGGTGAACTTTAAGCTCCATTCCACCCAAACAGGTCTGAGTCTGTTGTTATCTGGGTGAGTTCTGTTTACCACCCTTATCAGTGCCCCAGGTGAGGGGCAGAGAGCACCTCAGTCACTCCCAGGAGATACAAGACTGGGAGGAGCAACTGATGGAGCCAAGGGTTATGCTGCTCTTCAATGGAGAACCTCATGGAGTCCAACCTGGACAAGGGCAGCCCTGCCCTGGGGATGAACCAGCACAGTCTGTTGGCCACCCAGCTCTGTAGGGAAGGACCTGGGGTTGAACACAAGCCAGCAGGGAAAGCCAGCTGGGCTGCATTATCCTTATGCCTTCATCTACAGAGGTCCCTTCCAACCTCAGCCGCTCAGTGATCCTGTAATCAGGATTTCACAGGGGAAAAGGGGTAATTCTTTACTGTCCCAAGCTGTAGGACTCTATTTGCTGAGATCAAACCCTTTATATTCTTCACCCACACAAGATGTCTTGGTTGCTTTTTGTCTGTTATTGACCACATGCCTATATCAACCATCTAAATCAGTAAGCAGATCTCCAGACCCCTTATCCCCATCCTGAACCCTGGCAGCAAAGAGCATCCTAGGGGCTTCATACAGTGCCTAGGGCAGGCTCTGGTCTCTGCTGTGCTGGTGCAAACCTCATTGAGCCTTATTCTCTTTCCCATGGGACTCTACTGTCCCATAGCAGCTCCTTTGATTTGGTTAGATAGAGCTGAGACCAGGATCCAGGCTCTGCACAAGGGCCTGTAGGGACAGGCCAAGGGGAATGGCTTTAATCTGCCCAAGAGGAGACTGAGATGAACTCTTAGGCAGAAGCTGTTCCCTGTGAGGCTGCTCTATATAAGCTCTGTATCAGCTGTCTCAGCTTTCCAGGTCCATTTGCAATATGCATCACATGGTGACACTGTAGTTGAAGGTCAATGCTATGGAGGGAGAAAAATACCCATGGCATTGGAGAGATGGGAAAAGGGGTTCAGAAGAAAGCCCCATCTGAGCATTAGCTCAGCCCTTGGATGGTGCTGGAGCAGACTTGTGCCAAGTGTGAAGGGTCTGCCCAGACATGAAGATCCCACCAAGGTGATGCCAAGCTCACCAGCTATGGCTGAGGTCACATTTGCTGCTGTGTGTCCTCATGGGATGTAACCGGTTTCAGCTCCCAAGGCTGATGGTTGCAAGGGGCATGGTGTGCAGAAGTGAGATGGAGCAGCTTTGGAAGTGCTGCCTGCCCAAACTGCCTTCCCAATAGACAACCATCACTCTGCCTGTCTGAGCACGGGTTTGGGGGCTTCCCTACAGGCTCAGAGGTAGAAGGGCTCAGCAAGCTCTTCTGCACCCCTCCATACACTGGGTGTCTGATGGAGGGTGCTGAGGCCCTGGCACAGGGTGCCCAGAGAAGCTGTGGCTGCCCCATCCCTGGCAGGGCATTGGAACTGGAAGAGCTTTAAGGTCCCTTTAACCCAAACCATTCCCTGTTTCCATGATCAGAACCATCCTCTCCAGCCTCTCATTTCCACCATTTCCATGGGGTTTTCTCCCCTCCCTGCAAGGCTCCTCCCACCTAAATTGCACCATCCAAACAAACGTAAATCCATGGGAATCCTCCATCCCCCTCCCTTCTAACCAGCCACATCTGTGGCACGAATGATGTTTGGGAGGACGATGCCTTTGTTGGGCTTTAGTACCAGGCTTCCTGCTCCAGGAAGCTGCATTGTTTGGAGGCACGTTAAACCCATTAGGCTTGTTGTTGAGCACTCTAATCGATGTTTCCATCTCAGTGGCATCTGCAGGCTCTACAGCAAAGGGGGTGAAAGGCTTTGCCTTATTGAGTCCTTTCATTTCCCCCCCTAATAAAAGCAAAGGAGCAAGTACTATAGCCTCAAACAGATTAACAAGTGGATGGGGTGATGTATATCTTAGCAAGGGGAGGCTTAACAGTGGCACTTATACAAGCATTAAATGCAGTGCACAGGGGAGGTAAATCCAGGAGAGGGACCTGAGCTGCTGCGTTAGAATCCCTACATCATCCTCTGCAAGCAGCTGCCCTCAGCCCCATTGCCAGAGACAAGATATTGCTGCAACAAATACAGGATGGGATCGATACAGTGAATTCGATTGTGAATTACAGCATCTGAGAAGCTGCCCTGAGCCTCTGGAGGCTTGAGCAGAGCAGGAGCTAAAGCACCAGCCTGTCTCCAGACCACATTGCCTGTCTCTAGGAGCAGAGCTGGGATGAATCATGTACAGCCACTGAGTTTGCTGCTGGAGCCTCTGGGATGCTCAGGGGAGACACAGGAGAAAGAAGAAGGGTGGTAAGAGAGGAAGCAAAAGGAGCCTGAGCCTGGATTTCCAGGGATGGGAATGGTCATGGAGCTGGTAACCACTGCAGGCTTAGTGCCCTTCTTTCCCTGGTTATCCATATGAATGCCTTTGCTGCCTCACCAAAGATGCACTCAATGAGACCTGCAAACCACAAACCCTGTGGTCTGTATTTTGGTCCCTTGCCCATCTTTTTGAGGCCCTAAATGTGCACATCCTTTAACCCCTCTGGGTGTCCAGGAAGCTGCTGGACATGGAATTAGAGAATCAGACCATAGAACAGACTGGTTCGGGTTGGAGGGACCTTAAAGCTCATCCAGTCCCAACCTCTTGCCATGGGCAGGGATACCTTCCACTAGAGCAGGCTGCTCCATGCCTGGCATCCAATTAATCCAGCCTCTTCCCTAACCAGCTTTCATAGTCTTCCCAGTAGGAGAAAATGGTAGAGAGCACTGGTAGAGCTGTGTTCACTACCCAAGGAGACTATGAGTTTTGGAATGCCATCCCTTGTATGGGAGAGCCTGATCCAAGCCCATTCCCAGCCCAGCCCTGCAGTACCAGGACCAACAGATCCCAACCTCGACTGCAGAGCAAGCTGCTTCCCATCTATGTGCCTCAGTTTCCCCAGGAATAAACCAGGGAATAGACACCACCTGCCCCTATAGTGGGTTTGGGAAGCAGTGGATAAACTGGGACAGGCAAAGGCTGTGAATGGGGCAGCAGGGGCTGACTTAGCACAGCACTGGCCATACTGGGGAGGAAAGGGTGCTGTAAGAACCTTGCTCCCTCCCTCCCTGCAACTCCTGCACTGTGCACTCAGCTTCAGGCACTAAGGACTTTGTCCTAAGCAATAAAGCACCATAAAGCTAAGATGCTGCAATGAGTTTCTGACGATTCCACAGCATCCCTGAGCATCTGCTCCAGGCCAAACCCCTTCCTCCAGCTCAAAACCAGGGGGTCAGACCAAGCTTATCCCATACAGAGCAGGGGGTTTAAGCCAAGCAGCAAAGCATTGGTTTGAGTGTTGTGATGGGAGCAGCTCTGGTGCCTCTGCCCACTGCAAGGACTGATGGAAGTGGTGATGCCACATCTGCTCCAGTGGATGGAACCAGAGGAGCTTTAAGGTCCCTTCAACCCAATTCCAGGATTCCCTGCAGTGAGTGAGTGACACCCATGGGTGCTGGTTGGGGTCCTGCTGCGTGAGCCCCTGCACTGAAACAGGATGGGTGAAACCCAGCAGCCCATGCACCTTACTGGACTCCTACCACTGCTGCTGAAACCCCTTGGGTTTGATGGGAGAAGCAATTTCACTGCAGTTTACCTGCAGGCACCTAAAGGAGCCATTTCCCACTTCATTAGGGTGCAGCAATGGCTTTAAGGGGCTTCATGCCAGGGTTGGTGATGCTGCTCACAGGCACCGATCCTGCCACCACTGCCTGCATCCTACCTGGCCCCAGCCTCTGGGGCTGTGTCTCCCTGGCAAATGAATCTCATGCTCCAGATCTGGGGGAGAAAAGGTGAAATACATCACTGGGAGCTTCAACAGAGCTGTTTGGTGTTGTTAATCCCTCGCTGGGCTGAGGTAAACCCTCTCGTCCTCTGTGTGTGAATGAAGGTAGCTATGGTGGAGGTGATGGATAAAGCTGAGCATGAGAGAGCAGTGCAGGAGCCCCAGGGCTGCTTCTCTATGGGGCTTCGTGCTGGGGAGGGGGAAGGAGGACGGATGGTGAAGTGCTCGGATGAAGATGCTCAGAGGGTTTCTATAAGAGCAGAGCTGCTCTGTGAGACAAAGGGATGTGAAGCTGTGATGGGAGCAGACACTGCCTGTGCTGTCTCTGCTTCCCATCCATGGTGAAGACCATCCCAGGAGGAGGAGGAGGAGACCCCTGCTCCTAAGGCACCTCCATGGGGAGGTGTATAGGGAGGAACATGTCTTTGCCATCACTCCTTGCCCACCATTGTGCATTTCGGACATCCCTTCCCATCCCTGTATGGGGCAAGCTCACCCCCTTTGGTCACCAAGAGGCCTCCTCAAGCAGGACACGTTGTCCTGATGAATGTCTCATCCAGGACTGAAGTTAAGTGGTGGCACCAACTCCAGCTTGGCAGGAATATCCCATTGCCAGCAGCAATAGACAGACATGGAGAAACCCTGTCCATGGGGCTGGCTGCAGGGAAGAAGGGAGGATGCTGCCCTGGTGCTTGAAGTCAGCTTGGAGCAACCTCTGTCCTCATCCTGCAGGCAGGACCTGCATGCATAGCATCCCATGGCCACAGCCCCAGTGTCAGTTTAAAGCCATCCCCTTCTCCTATCCCTACATGACAAGGGGGAAGTACCCCCAGACCTCCCAGTTCCACTGGGATTGGCACAATGTCCTGACTGGGATATCGGGGGACCGGTCCCAGTGCCACCAGCATCCTGCCCCATTCCCAAGGACATAAACCTATCACAAGCCCTTTATTAACAATAGCAGCACGGCTTCTGTGAGCTGAACAGGCACAAGCACGTGCTGGGCTCAGCAGAGCTTGAGTAAATAACAGCAAATGCAACAACACAGCAAATTAAATCCCAGCAGGGACACAGAATGGCAGCAAATATCCCAGAATCTGTCTTCCTGCTGAATAATTCCCATTTACAGGCAGTAAAACAGGAATGGTGTCAGTGTGGGTATTTACAAGCACGTTAAACATGAAGCTGGTTTGGAAGATGAGGGGGTGAAGATGCTCTGTAAGACAAGGGAAGACAAAGACAGTGTATACCCATCATTCCCTGCCTGGAAAAGGACTGGGAAAGAAAAGGGATGGGGACATGTGCCCAAAGCTGTTTCTATCTTGCACCAATTGACAGAAGCAAAGTGCAAATGGAATGAGCCCAACTCAGTGCCTTCCCGTAATGAGGAATGAGGATGACACATCCCAGCAACCTCATGGGAACAGGATGGGAGGAAACCTGCGATGGAGAAGTTCAGAGATGAGAACAAAAGGGGAAACTGGTGTTGAAACCCATGGAAACAAGCACAGGTCATGAGGGAGGCACCAGCCCTGCTCCAGCACCAGCTGCTCTCCAGAGGTCCCTGCCAGCCCTGAGCCCCTCCAGCTTGGGAAGGATGGAACCCTTCTCCCTGTTCCCATTATGAGGTCTCAGAGCTCCCTGCCCACCTCAGGATGCTGCCAGATGCTGGAGCCCTTCTTGGAGGGGTCCTCATCAGCTCCAGCACTGCAAGATGCAGGGAAGGGATTGGAGCTCCTCTGGGGTACCCAAACCATCCCCTATGGAGATGAGGAGCTGCAAAGGGGGATGTGGAGGAGCTGGAGCTGTGGGTGCTGTCATGCAGATGTGCAGGTCACCTGGTCCTGCATCTGCAACTGGGGACCTCTGCCCCTGGAACACCTCCATAGGGAAAAGGAGGTTCAGGGGAGCCCTCATCCCCATGTGCCAGTGTTTAAAGGGTGGCTACAGAGGAGATGGAGACTCCCTTTGGACAAGGAGCCCTATGGGAAAACCGAGGGGTGATGGGCACAAGTTACTGCTGGGAGATTCCCATTGGAAACAACAGGGAAAATTCCCAATGAGAACAAGGAGCCATTGGGATAATCTCACTGGGGCAGTGGTGACTCCCCAGTGTTGAAGATGGGGCTGCCCAGGGTGCTGAGCATCCAGTCTGGGTCATGCTGTGCCTGGAGAGCTTGGAGCAGATGATCCCTGAGGTCCCTTCCATTGGGATTCCAGGATTCCATAGCTCAAGGTGCATTTGTTAATGGCAAAGGCAGCACAAATCCAGCCTGAGGACATGATGGGAAGCAGCACTGAGCAAACCTGGGTTGTTTTGGGTGGTCATTTCTGAAGCACTGAAGGAGCTTCCCTGCAGCTCTGCAGATGAAGGCCAGTGGAGCCATAAGCACAGCTTGGGACTGTCCCCATGAGCTGGATGACCTTAATGCTGACACTTTCCATCATCACACATCCTTGCCAAGAGGAAAGTGCCCATTACAGGGTCTGAGGTGGCCTTTCCTGCAAGAGGGGAAAGCACCCAAGGCAGAATTGGCTCAGAGCACAGAGGGAAGGACTCGCAGTGGTCATGATGGGGCTGAGATCCACAGTCTCATTGAGTTACATGAGCCACAAGGCTGGGATTGCACAATAACATGAATCACTTGCACACTTGCAGTTTCAAAGCATGTCCAGGTCTATGGAGCCATCAGGAGTCTGGTACCCTCCATAATCCCCCACATGACATCTCTCTCCTGCTGCTTCCCAAGTTCTTGTGGGATGCTTCATGATGTCTGCAAGAGCAACATCCCATTGAGCCTTCCCACAGCTCCTTGTTGACCCATGTGAACCATGGGTCTGTCCATGCTGGCAGTTGTCATAGAATCACAGCATCATGGGATGAGTTGGGATAAAGGGACCTTAAATCCCATCCATTCCCAACCCCTGCCATGGGCAGGGACCCCTTCCACTGGAGCAGCTGCTCCAAGCCCCTGTGTCCAACCTGGCCTTGAGCACTGCCAGGGATGGGGCAGCCACAGCTTCTCTAGGCACCCTGTGCCAGCGCCTCAGCACCCTCCCAGGGAACAGCTTCTGCCTCAGATCCCATCTGCTCTTACATCTCTGCAGTCTTACACCAATGTCTCCATTTCTCTTTAAAATGAGCATTTTCAAGGCCTGGGGGCTCAGGGCAGGTCCTGAGATGGGTCATGAAGCTCCAAAGTCCCCATTTATCAAGGTAACGGCTTGAGACACCAAGAACTGAATCCCTGGGATGGCTCAAGCCAGGGCACATGCATCTGGGTCTGGTTAAAGCTGAGCTACAGCTACAGCATCCCCACGGAGCACTGGGAGCAAACTGGAGCCAGGAACCACAGAGGAAGCAGGGTTGGGATCTATTTTTGACCAGACCAAGGTCCCCAGAGCCCCAAAGCTGCTGCAAAGGGGAGGCAGCAAAGTCATAGCCAAGCAAGGCTAAAGGGCTGTGCTGGGATGAGCCAGGATGAAGCACTTCAGAGCCTGGAAATGACACCTAAACCAGCAGCATGGGTGGGAAAAGCAAGGAAACGGGAAGAGTAGGAGGGAAAATGAGGATAAATGAGGATATGTTGCAAAATAACCAAATAATATGATCCTATGTGGCACTTGGGGATGTGGGTTAATGGTGGACTCGGCTGTGCTGAGTTAATGGCTGGGCTCAATGCTCTTAATGGTCTTTTCCAGCCTAAATGATTCCATACTTCCATGACTCTATAATAAGCAACTAGAAGGAGGGCTCTCATAGCAGACAGGTACAACAATGGGGTTGACAGCAGGGAGGAGATGCTCCTTTCTAATGATTTTCCCCTTTCCAGCATCTTCTGCCTGAGCACAAGGCACCAGAGACTGGTGCAGGGAGGGAGTGGAGTGGAGAAGTGTAAGTCATGAAATACCTGCCCTCAGCTGGTTAAAGGCCTTTTGGTGCACATCAGTGTGGTTGGAGCACTGGTAAGAAATCAGATCCCAATGGGAGCCTGAAGAAAGGATGCTCCATCACCCACTGGAGCTGTATCATCAGCAGCCAGCAAGCTGCACTGCACTGCCTCGAATGGGAGCTGTGGAAGGTTATCATAGACTGCTGGGACGGTGAAGTATAGACATGCACTTTGATAAGCTCCTGAAGCAGCTCAGCTCTGGCCTGTCTGTAGCTGCGTGCCCTGGTGCTGCTCATAACCTGCCCCAAATGTCGCTTTTTTGCCCCATTTGTCCTTATTCTTTGATTTACTCCAACATCCTCAACTGGCATTTTCCTTTCAGGACCTGGAGCACTAAGTGCAGCAGTGAGGAGCTCATGGAGCCATGGAACTGTTAGGGTTGGAAAGGACATCAAGTTTATCTGGAAGTGCCTAAAGATCACATAAAGCAACCTTAAGATCATCTAAGCTCAGAGGTTGGGCATGAAGCAGCAGGACCAGAGAGCATCACGGTCTAGAGCTCCCATACATTTTAAGGTGCACAGCAACTGGAGAATCCCATGGCAAACCCTGTGGAAAGGTACCTGAGCACATACCCAGGTGAGACAGAAAGGAGGGAGGGATGTGCCCTTCTGACACAGTAACTGCCCCAAAGCACCAGAGATACGGGAGATCCAGGGTGAATCCCTGCACACACCTTGCAAACGCCTCGGGCATAACGTGCCTCATATGCAAAGAGAAAAACCTGCTCAGGAACTGGAGCACTAACAGGTTTTTACAGCCTCTGAGATGGACATCAAGGATCCTTGAGCAACCCTGAGCCTGCGCAATGAGGTTTCCCACATAAACCCTCTCCCTGCAGCCTGGATGCATGGCTAAGGATGGGGCAGCCTTGCCCCTGGCTGAGCAGATCCCACTGGCACAGGGTGCCCAGAGAAGCTGTGGCTGCCCCATCCCTGGCAGTGCTCAAGGCCAGGTTGGACACAGGGGCTTGGAGCAGCTGCTCCAGTGGAAGGGGTCCCTGCCCATGGCAGGGGTTGGGGCTGGAGGAGCTTTAAGGTCCCTTCCAACCCAAACCAGGTGGGATTCTATGGTTCTACACTGATCCGCAGGGGCTGGAAGCAGAGGGTGCAACAGCTCCCAGCCAGGGTGGGATGTCTCCCTACAGCATCCCTGTGCAGCCAACCCCATTGTCTCCATGCCCACCTGGGACAACCAAAACTCAACAGACACACTGAGCATGGGCAACACATGATCCTCTGGGTTCTGTGAAGCACAGAGCCTTCTTCCAGCTTTTACACTCATGGAATGGGTTGGGATGAAGGGACCTTAAAGCTCACCCACTTCCAGCCCCTGACACGGGCAGGGAGGTTGCTCCAAGCCCCTATGTCCAACCTGGCCTTGAGCACTGCCAGGGATGGGGCAGCCACAGCTTCTCTGGGCACCCTGTGCCAGCGCCTCAGCACCCTCCCAGGGAACAGCTTCTGCCTCAGAGCTCAGCTCAGTCTGATATCTCTGATCCTGAATCAATCTCTAACTGTTGGAACTCAGGGTTTCAGGACACAACATCTCCACCATTGCAAGCCCCAGGCAGAACCAAGAAGGCTGCTTCCCCCCAGGTCACATAGACAAAAGCTCAGCAGGATGCTGCGGGAGAAGGCAGAGGCAGCAGCTCAGCCCTGAACACAGGGTTTGGCCCCAGGCTCTCCCCGGAGCAGCAAATGCACAAGAGGGTTACAACCACACAACAAGCAAGAGGAATGCAGCCCATCATCGGCCTGTTTGCATCTTCACCCACAGCCTTGGAGCTGCACAAAGGCTCTTCCCTCAGCATTAACCCTTTCCTGCTCCTTGCCACCAGTTCTCCCAGAGCCAGAAGCTCCCATCAGCTTCTCATAACCAAGCATAGAATCAACTGCACTGCAAAAGACCTTTAGGATCAAGTCCAACCATTAAGCAGGAGCAGGTCCTGCTCTGGGTGGGTGTCAATAGGCTCCTCTCCAAGCCATGTGCTGCTGGAGATGCCTGGGTTTGGTGCAGGAGATGCCTGGGTTTGGTGCAGGAGATGCCTGGGTTTGGTGCTGGAGATGCCTGGGTTTGGTGCTGGAGATGCCTGGGTTTGGTGCAGGAGATGCCTGGGTTTGGTGCTGGAGATGCCTGGGTTTGGTGCTGGGGATGCATGGGTTTGGTGCAGCAGATGCCTGGGTTTGCCCACGGTCCCAACACTGCCAGGTCAGCTCCATGCCTGCCTGGCTCCCACCCTGAGCCCCCACCAAGCCCTGGGGTGAGCAGAGGCATTGCCATAAGAGAAGCAGCAGAAGTGCGAGAGACACGAAGTGTGGCTGGGGCTGGGGAAGGTCCCTGCATAGGGAGGAACAAGCGGAGCTGCCCCAGTGGCACAAAGGACTCGGGTAAATAAGAACCAGCAGAGAGGAAGCCCCAAAACACAAGTGCAGAGAGCACCCGGACACTGGGATCTCTCCTGCGCTCCCTCCCCTCCAGCTTCCAGGCTGCTGGAAAACTGCAGCTCCGGAGCCGGATGGTTCAAGGAGTCTTGCAAAACACCACAGGGAAAAGCAACGGGAGAAACTTCCCATGGGCTGAGCCCTAATCCCGACCTGATCTCGGTACCAGCCTCAGCCGCAGCAGCTCCCTCCGAGCCCAGCCTGCCGCTGCCATACTCACAGTTCCAGGGCTCTCCCGATCCCAATCCCACTGCTCCAGGAGCACTTTTCCTCTGCCAGCGGCTGCTGGGGCCATTCGGTACTTGAACTTCCAGGCTGGAGGTGGGGAGGGCTGTGGGGAGGGCTGTGGGGAGGTGGGGCTTAGGCTGCAGCTCCCAAAGCCGGGCTATGTTTGAACCCAAACTCTTGCAACCCCTCTCAATAGGGTCTTTTGGGGGCTCTCCTGAAGTTCCAGCCCCAAAGGGCAGAGCAGCCCCGTGCTTTGCTGACACAGAGCTTTGCGAACTGCTCACACAGCCCCAGTCCCGACCCCATCGCCCATCCCCACCACTCAAGGGTCCCATCCCTCCGCAATGATTTCCTTGTTCATTTTCCCATTCCTTTTGCTTTATCTGCATTTATTCCCTTAATGCTCAAAGTCCTGGTGTTATCCTGGGATCTGTGATCAGGTTCTTTCTATAAACTTGGGTTATTTATTTCTCAGTAGCTCTCCCGATTTCTTCCTGCACAATCACTGAGGTGTTTCCAGATAAAAACCAGAGGAGTCAACAGCCCCAGTTAAAGCTGTCAAAGGAAAACTGGGATTTCTCCCATAGGGATTCTTTTCTGCTTGCCCAGAGAAGCTGTGGCTGCCCCATCCCTGGCAGTGCTCAAGGCCAGGTTGGACACAATGGCTTGGAGCAGCTGCTCCAGTGGAAGGGGTCCCTGCCTGTTGTAGGGGTTGGAACTGGATGGGCTTTAAGCTCCCTTCAACACAGATCACTCTGGTTCCATGATGCTGCACTGTGGGGACGAGGGCAGCTGCAAAGTCACATCCAAGGGGAACAGAAGGTACCAGGAGCAGATGGAGAGACCTTTGGTGGATTCCCCATTCTCCTTTCATCCCCAAAGCCACAACAAGCCCCCAGATGGACTCTCCAAATGGGATATTTTACAACTCACAGTGCATTAGCAGCAAGTAAGGCACAGCCACACTTTTCTCCTGCCATTTCTTGTTAGGGTCTGCAGGGTGGGATGACCAAGCCATGGGAAACACAGCATGCTGGGGAGAGGGCCTTGCTGTTTCCAAAGGCAGATTATCTGCTTTCCTGCTCAACCTCATTAAACAGCAATTAAACAAGCACTTCATTAGCTCAAGCAGCAGAAACACATCTTCCTAAGTAGGAGAGGGGCTGAACCAGCACGTTCAAAGATGCTCTTTGCCCAAGTGACCCTGGGCTGTCCTCCCAGGCAGGGCTGCATCAGGCAGATAGTGCTCTGCAGGGAGCAGAAACTCCATCAGCTCCCGTTGGCTCTGCAGTATCCCAGGAAGGCTTTATTAGATCTAAAGAATGTATTATTAATGTTTCACAGCTCCATAATTCCTTCCTATTCAGAGTGTGCAAGGATTGTTCCCCAGGATGCACAAACTGTGGTTAGTTTGGGGGTGTGAGATCCTCGGTAAGCAGGGGATAACAGGGGAGACTTCATCTAGAGAGGAGCAAGAGGCAGGCACTCAAAGTGGTCCAGATGACAGATTCATCACCCCCCATGCATCTAAAGCAGCATGGACACCCCTTTCAGCATCAACATCACACTGTGATATTGCATGAAAGAAGAGCACCATCTATCGACCCCTCTTCCTCAGCACCTCATTCCTGGGAGCCAGCATGAGTTTTACCAGCGCACAGGTTGCTGCTCCATCCCAGACCCTGGGTGTTTGTACCCTCGAAGGCAGAGGAGCATCATCTTCTTGTTGCTGGTCCAAGCTCAATGGCTCCGCACTGGGTTGCATCTCCATGGTCAGACAGGCTCCTCCTGCAGCCCCAGAGGCTGCTCTTTTCCCTTGTAGGATGCAAACAGCTTTATGTAGCTATATATGAACTGATGTGGGAAAGGGATGCAGGGGGAACACTGGTACAGAGAAGCTGTGGCTGCCCCATCCCTGGCAGTGTTCAAGGCCAGGTTGGACACAGGGGCTTGGAGCAGCTGCTCCAGTGGAAGGGGTCCCTGCCCTGGCAGGGGTTGGGACTGGATGAGCTTTAAGGTCCCTTCATCCCAACCCATTCCATGATCCTATAAAAGCCCCTGGAAGGAGCCCGTTTCTCCCGGTGCAGCTGCCCCGTGGGTGCCGGCTCGGAGCCGTCCCCTGCCTATTGCTGCCACTCTCTGACCAAGAGCTTTCCTGCAGCTCTTCCAGCTTTGAGGTCACTGCAAGCATTTGACCTCCAGATGTTTGCACCTGAGGACCCACAGAGCATCCCTGGTGAGTGAATGGATCATTCCCATTGCAAGCTGAGCATGGGGAACATCTCAGGATAAAACCCGAATGAGCCACATGCAGTGCTTTAATACCCATCTCATTACAGCCCTTTCAGTGCTGTTAAATCCTCTGGAGGATGCGGTGGAATGACTGGTTCTTGGAATAACTGAAACAAGTTTGCAGCCAGCAATAGGAGCACTTGGCTTCATAGAATCATGGAACAGTTTGGGCTGGATGGAACCCTCAAAGGTCATCTGGTCCAACCCCCAGTTTGTGCAAAGGGATCATAGAACCTCACATATCTGAGATTATACAGGTCCACACATAAAGAACCTGGGTCTCCCAGCCTGAAGGATGCTACATTAGTGAGCTCCTATCTGCCCAGGCTCTGCTGGTTACTGCAGCTCTGCTCTTGGTCCAAGAGTTAAGGACCAGCTCTATGACCTGCATGGGAAATGGGACCCATTTCCACGTGTGGGGCTAAGGACTGATGCTTTTTCTGCTGCAGGGTTAGGGAAAAACCATCTGGATTAGGGCTGGGATTTCCCATCTGAGCTCTGCTGACGTCCTACAGGGAGCCAGCCAAAATCCAAGGGCAAATGCTTGGAATTCTGCAGGAATTGTTTGCAGAAATAGGATCTAAACTGGGTGTCTGGAAGACACCAATAGTAAAAAGCCACTTCCTATATATTAGGGGCTGCTTTGGATTCCTTGCCTTGCCTTTTAATGCATGGAGGAGTTGCACTGAGATCTGTCAGCAGCACAGGCGTCAATGCAGGGTGGGTTCAGAAGAGGAAAGCCAAGGACAAAACCAGAGGCTGAGCTCACAGCTCCCTTTCCTGTCCCCGAACCACGGGACTTTCCTTCCTGTCCTGGAGAAAGAGGACTCCTATGGGCTGTGCATATGCAGTGGGAAGTGTCTTCATTGTCCTGCTGCTGAGCTTCACCCCACAGAGCAGCTAAGAGGGATGTATTGAACTGAAGCATCAATCCATATGAGTGGGGCAGTGCTATAGGGAGCAAGCTGCAACAGAGCTGGGTTCAACATCTGCAGCAACAGCTGGGAAAGGCCAGGGAGAAATCCTGCCCTGGGTGAGGCAGAGGAAAGCAGGAGAAAGGGGAAAAGTCCGACTTTCCCATTGTGTTGCTGCCAACACGCTCCCATGTGCATGGCTATTTCGGGATAGCATCGCCTGATGTGTGAGATGCCTCCAGCCTCGGAAAAACCCTCTCCAAACGGGAGGATGGGGGTGGTTGTTCTTAGGAATAACACAGAAGGGATAACGCTTCCTGAAGGATGTGCTTTGGCTTGGAAACCTTCCATGGGGGATTAACACCACGCTCAGCAGCTGCCTGAGCTCAGTGCGTTGATGGTGCCTCATAATTGCACAAGATGCACTTCTGGGCACCTTTGGAGCCTATTGATGCACTTTGCTCCTCGGGGATGTGGTGTCAGACACTGAGTTATGGGCAGAGCCCATCACGCTGCTTGGAATTCAGTTTGAAAGGAGAAACCAGCTTGCAAGTCATGGTTCTCTGCAGGCCGGTCCAGGTTTCCATCACTCACTGCATCTGAGTGCTGGGTGTTAATTATGAGACTTAATGGCTTGATATAAGGGCATATGGCTAAAACAGGAGCATATACATCATGAGAGTGCCCTGAAACTTGTGGTTTTCTATCTCCTTTCCTATTTTTTTTATGGAAAACAAGGTTTTTCCTTGGTCGAGGATGTCAACTTAAACCTGTCACCCTTTCAACACGGCTTTAAAATGCAGAAGGTGCTTTGCAACACCTTCATTATCCACAGAGTCTTTCAGTCAAATTAATGGCATTTGTGATGGCAGCAGATTAATTTAATCAGAGAACCATAAGATTATAGACTCATGGAATGGTTTAGGATGAAGGGACCTTAAAGCTCATCCAGTTCCAACCCCCTGCCACAGGCAGGGACACCTTCCCACTGGAGCAGCTGCTCCAAGCCCCATCAAACCTAATTGAACTTAATGTATAGGAAACATCCCCCTGATCATGTCCAGTGTGAGCAGCTTGACTCACACCTAATGATGAGATGCAAGGTCCTGCTATCTCCTGCCATTCCCTAAAGCATCTCTATCTGTGCAGGCTTCCAATTAGTCTTAATTGCTTCTAATGCCCTAATTGCTGATAGCAGTGGCATGAGGAGGGGCAGAGCCTCTCCTCAGAAGGATCTTAGGATGAGAAGCAATTAGTTCCTAAGCCAGACTCTGCACCCGGTTCACTGTGGGCACCACTGGGTGCTGAATAATTCAATGAGTTCCTGCTTCTTGGAAGCGTCTGATTCACAGTTGTTATTGGAGTGAAGCTTTACATTAACTTATAGACAGGAGGCCTGGGAAGAACTGTGCTGTTATCAGCTCAATTATAATTGCAATGCACTTTGTGTGTACTACAGGAGGCCAAATAAATTGCTCAGTGTGTTAATGTTGTTTCAGGCCTGATAAAGCACTGAATTCCTCCCATTTTCACCACTTTTTATCTGGTTTGGAAGGTGTTTGCTATCATCTATCAAGTGAAATATAATCCCACCAAGGGCAGAGCCAGTCAAATCCAAAGGGATGAGGAAGAATTGCAGTTGGCTTCTAGAATGGGAAAATCTTGGGAAGGAAAACCAGGCTCTATGGCCCAGCAAAGAGACTTGTCCTGGATGGGCTAAAGTCATTGAAATAAATCATTTTGATGCTATAAAATCCATCTGGGAGAAATTCAGTTCAAAATCAGGGAATCAGAATCAAATAGGTTGGGAAAGACCTTTAAGATTATCAAGTCTGCACTCTGTGTGACTGGGAGATACCATCATTCCTATAAACACAGCCCATGGAAGGAATGAGATGGGAAAACACTCATGGGAACAGAAGGACTTGGGGATTTTGCTCTCTGTGATGCCACAAGCTGCATATCACTGAAACTGGAGAGTGATGCTGCAAGGATGAGGGCACAGGGAAGGGCAGATGCTCTCCAGCACACTTCAAGCTGGGTTTCCCCGTGGAAGCAAACACTGCAGGTTAAGGATGGTTGTGGTTTCTTATCACGTCCTCACCAGGACAGCCAAGCAACAACAACAAAGATCCTGGAATTGCTCTGCCCTGGAACAGACCTTATTGGGGAGGAGGCCAGTGAAGATGCAATAGGGTTGCATGATGAGCAGCTCTTCATATAGAGACTTCACCCATATGGCTTTCACCCATAGACCCTGAATGAGGAGCAGAGGATACAAGCAGGGAGAGCAGGGAAGGAGCAGGACACAGAGGAGGAGTCAAGACCCACACAGAAGTAGGGTTAGTCCTAACAGGGGTAGAAAAGAGGGTTAAAGATGATGATGGATCAAGTCTACCCAACACCCCAGATATACCTTAATGTGAGGATGCATTTTAATGCATTATGCTTTGCTTAGAAAGGTTGGACCAGATGATCCTTGAGGGCCTTTCAACCTGGGATTCTAGGATTCTATGATCCATATTGATTTTCATGTCAATGTTCACCTAAAGGTGAACTACAGCCTGGAGCAAAGTAGATGCCTACAGTGGAGAGGAATGGACAGAGCCAGAAATGATGGAAGAGGAGTTTTGGATATGCTTGGATAATCAAATAAACATGGAATGGGTTGGGATGAAGGGACCTTAAAACACATCTAAAGCCACGGGCAGGGACCCCTTCCATGGAGCAGCTGCTCCAAGCCCCTATGTCCAACCTGGCCTTGAGCACTGCCAGGGATGGGGCAGCCACAGCTTCTCTGGGCACCCTGTGCCAGCGCCTCAGCACCCTCACAGGGAACAGCTTCTGCCTCAGAGCTCAGCTCAGTCTCCCCTCTCTTGGGCAGGTTCAAGCCATTCCCCTTGGCCTGGCCCTCCAGGCCCTTGTCCCCAGCCCCTCTCCAGCTTTCCTGCAGCCCCTTTAGGCACTGGAGCTGCTCTCAGCTCTCCCCAGCAACTCTCTCTTGGGGTCACACAGAATAGCCTCAAAGTATTGATATTTAATGGGGTTTTTTCATGCTTTCCCATGATCAGCAGTCTCACAGCAAAGCTGATGCTCTCCATCACTGACCTCTATTTTACACCAACAGAGCCTGCCATGAGCAGGACCCTCATCCGCCTCTCCCAAGGGCTGAGCTCAGCTGTGGCACCATCAGAGTACCCCCAAGGCACGAAGCCACCTTCTCATTAAACCAGAGCAATTCCAGGAGAGGGGAATGTCCCCATCTGAGCCATTCCCTGCTTGTGAGGAACCCAGACAGGCTGCAGGAGCAGTTAAGAAGAGGACACCCATGCCCAGGTGGCCAGGAGCTCACTTAATGCAGGAGATGGTCCAACAGTGGCCCCAAGAGTATAACCATTAAACAGCTCCAGGTTCCCTGAGTCAGAACAGTCATTAACTATTTAGCAAGCCTCAATTTCTCTTCCGCTGACATTCCAGGTCCTTCCTTGGCCTCGTGTCTGCTTTATCTCATAGCATCCCATAATAGGGAGCTTCACGATAAGATAGACAGGACCCCAGCATGGAGAGACACCTCCTCCTGTTTGCTTTGATGCAACTTGTGGTGGCTTCATTGGATGTCCCTGGAGTCACAGATTGGAAACTGGAGGAGCTTTAAGGTCCTTTCCAACCCAAACCAGTCTGGGATTCTATGATCTTCACACAAGCTTTGCAGGACCCTGACCAGCTCATGTCTCACAGCAGAGCTCAGATGGACCAAGTGGACTTTTCCACCTCCAGGTAGCTCCTTTGGGCTCAATAGGGGGAAAAAGGATGCTCTGAGGATGTGATGCCCTGTCCCATGCCGGTGACAGCCCTGTTTGGATGGGGAGGCCTGGCTGGTGACCAGGTAGGTTGTTCCATTCAATCCAACCAAGGTCTGCATCATGAACCCAGTGCAGACCTTGCAAACCTTGGTGAGACATTTGTCCAAGTCCCTCTGCTGGGTACCAGTGTGACACAGCCCCAAACCCGTCCTTGTCTCATAGCAGTGTGGGCCCTGTGTCCTCCAGAATAACTAAGTGGGTGCTATTTGCCTGCTGAAAAGCTAGTGGGAACATGCAGAGCCAGCACATCAGCTGCTGTTTACCATCTCTGCATGTAGATGGATGGGGATGGATGGATGGATGGATGGATGGATGGATGGATGGATGGATGGATGGATGGATGGACAGATGGATGGACAGATGGATGAGTGTATGCCTGACCTCTTCTGCCACTGGTCGAGGAGGTGTCCATCAGGTCCTGCGGACATTGGCTCCCCAAAGCTGTGTGCTGCTATGCCTGGGGGTGGCAGTGTTACAGCAGAGAAGAAGGATGCAAGCAGGGAACCTGCAATGTCCTCAAGTCGGGATACCCAAGCCCTGAGCATCCTCCACCCCACAGCCCAGTTAAGTCACCGTCACCCATCTTCTCAACCCACTGCACAGAAAATCCTCAGCCCTGCTTATAAATGTGGGCTCCTCACTTCAAGAGCATCCCAGAGGATGCAGGGTATGAGCTGCATGAGGCTGGCAGTGCTTTGGGTAATCCCTGAGTCCTTCATCCCTTCCTAAATACATGGCACATGCCTCATGCATAGAAAGAACACAGACACAATAAGGAAAGGCAGGTTCCATTCTCACCCTGCCTCAATATCCCTTCTCTATTCTTCCTTTTTCAACTTGAGGAACTGGGATGTTCTATATGGTATTCATGTGCTGTTGGGAAATGGATTCTTAAAGCATCTAAACAGTGATTAAATCTAGATGTGCCTCCCTTGTTCAGAGCAGATCCATTTATTTAATCTTCCCTTTTTCAGCTGTTTTATTAAGACTCAACTGTGCACACTTGGGGAAATGAGGAAGCTGAAGGGTGACATACACTGTTCTGTGCACACAAAGAGAAATGAGCATTTCCCTACTCAGAACTTCAGCAATTCAGGATCGGTGGGGTGGGAAATCATCTTTTAACCTAGGAGAAGCTGGGTTCACTATTCCAAACACATTGATTTGATCATATAAAGCATCACTCGCAGCCTGAGCAGGGTGAAAGGGGATGGAGATCAAGTGAATGCAGGTCTGATGGATGAACCACCCCAACAGCAGGACCAAGGGATGCTCAGCACAACTGGGCTGCACCCCCAGAGTGTGAGCAGCAGCTCAGGGAGGGGATCCTGCCCCTCTGCTGTGCTCTGGGGAGACCTGAGAGCAGCTCCAGTGCCTAAAGGGGCTGCAGGAAAGCTGGAGAGGGGCTTGGGACAAGGGCCTGGAGGGCCAGGCCAAGGGGAATGGCTTGAACCTGCCCCAAGAGAGGGGAGACTGAGCTGAGCTCTGAGGCAGAAGCTGTTCCCTGGGAGGGTGCTGAGGCGCTGGCACAGGGTGCCCAGAGAAGCTGTGGCTGCCCCATCCCTGGCAGTGCTCAAGGCCAGGTTGGACACAGGGCTTGGAGAGTCTATCCTATGATTCCATCCAGTCTGAGGCTTTTGCTCCCCAAGGTTCCAGCCCTGAACACACAAACTCTGATCACAGCATCCCTGGGCATTAATTACACTGAAAAACATTTGTCCATCCCAAGGGACCCACAAGCCAGCAAGAGACCAATTTGCTCTGGTTCCAGTCCTGCTGCCTCCCAACTGGAACAATTAGTGCTTCAAAACAAACCTGTTTGGGAACAGACCTTCTCCCTTGTGTGCATGGGCAGTACTTTGAGTACAAGGGCCCAGGAGCGCTGCCATAAGGGGCACCGCATCCACATGATGCAATCAGGAGTTCAAGTGGGAGATCATTCCAGAAGGTCCATGTCAGAAGAGGCATGGAAACAAGCAGGGTCATTATGTCCTGTTTGTGATGATGATCACAGCTTAGCGTTGATGTTATTCACTCTCATGTGATGGAGCAGGGCCAGATCCTGCCTCCTGCATGGGAATAAAGGGACACATGCCCATGGTCTTCTTGCACCAAGAGGTGATTGTAGAAACAGAGGAGTAGGTGAGGGGATGAGGGGGGTGGTGGTGATCTCCATATAGGCTCTTATGGAAAACCTGACCCAAAAAGTGCAGATTGAGGGAAGGTGAAGGTTGGGACATGGGGGTGGGCTCTGGGAGAGGACATGGAACCATAAGGAGCACCAGTGAGACAATGGAGATGTGAGGAGCAGAGTGGGCAGTGGGAAGAAGCAGCTCAGACAAGTCTGGGGGAAAAGGGAAGGATGGAGAAGAAAAGGAGATGACCAAGAAGTATCTTATGGGTTACAAGTAATGAACCTTGATGAACAAACATGGGTTTGGCTCTTCTGCCATCCCAATGGGTGGTTCCAGCTGGGAAGAGCAGGAGCTTGTAGGACTTCCAGAGACACCAAGGTCTCATTCAGGAAGGTCTGGTTGGCCTCTGACAGCTCTGCTGCCTGTCCCACAGCTGCCCAGATGTGCCCTGGAAGGTGGATGGTGTTGGGATGCTGCTGCTTGGGGCAGCTGTGGCACAGGGAAGGGATTTGTCCCCCATCCAGACACTGGCACAGGTCACTCAGGGAGGTTGTGGGGTCTCCATCACAGGAGATACTCAAACCCCAACTGGACGCAGCCCCATATGACTTGCTATAGATGGTGGGGATGATCTCAAGAGGTGCCTCCCAACTCAACACCTCATTTGGTCACTTGTCCCACAGCATTCAGCAGCCTCCTCTGCTGCAATCTGCCTGTCACACCTGAGCAAGGCCCCACAGCTTCATGGAGCACATCCTGCAGCTCTCCCACTTGAGGTGACATCCAAACGAGATGAGTTTCCCCAGAGGAGCACCTCATATCCTGGAGCTTATCCTGGAGCAGGAGCCTCCTGAGGCTCTCCTGAGGGTGTCAGTGCTTGTGCTGACCTCTCCATCCTCCCTGGGACAGCCTCAGACACCGCAGTGGTGACAGCATCAGTGTCCTACAGAGCTGCACATCTGGGAGGAGGTACCTCAGATACCACCAGACATTGGTGTGCTCATACAACACACACAACACTCATGTCTAGTGACCTGAGCTGCTGTGAACTATGGACACCCCGAGCATCTCTGTCCTGCCTCCAGGGAGAGCAGCTCCTAGTGCTGACTTCCTGAGTGCTTCACAGAACTGGGTATTGCAATGAAAGCTCCACCCTGAAGGAGGGGATCCTGCCCCTCTGCTCTGCTCTGGTGAGACCCCACTTGCAGCACTGGGTGCAGTTATGGGGTCCTTAACATAAGCACATGGAGCTGTTGGAGCAAGTCCAAAGGAGGCCACGAGGATGCTCAGGGGCTGGAGCAGCTCCTGTATGGAGCCAGGCTGAGAACATTGGGGCTGTTGAGGCTGGAGAAGAGAAGCTGCGTGGAGACCTCAGAGCAGCTTCCAGTGTCTGAAGGGGGCTCCAAGGATGCTGGAGAGGGGCTCTTCATCAGGGACTGCAGTGATAGGACAAGGGGTGATGGGTTCAGACTGAAACAGGGGAAGTTCAGGTTGGAGATAAGGCAGAAGCTGTTCCCTGGGAGGGTGCTGAGGCGCTGGCACAGGGTGCCCAGAGAAGCTGTGGCTGCCCCATCCCTGGCAGTGCTCAAGGCCAGGTTGGACACAGGGGCTTGGAGCAGCTGCTCCAGTGGAAGGGGTCCCTGCCTGTGGCAGGGGTTGGAGCTGGAGGAGCTTTAAGGTCCCCTAATTCCAAACCAGTCCATAGTTCTATGATTGCCCACTCCTTCTGCACAGGCTGTGCCATGCACCATGTACCAAACTTGACCTGAAGAAGGGAGATGGAGCTAGAACAGATACAGGTCAGCATCATCTGTGGCTGCATTTGAATTTGGCTATGCTCACATCTGGGAGAGCTGCTGCTGGCCCTACCTGAGAGCTGCTCCCCTGCCATAGCCATGCACTGCATCTTCAGTGTGTGCCTTGGGTGGTGTAAAGGGGGAGATGGAGACTTTCACACCCTTCCGAGTGCAGCCCACACGTCGGAAAGGGAATGCCAAGGGAAGGGCCAATATTGAACCAATGGAAGCTCCTCCAGATCTGGGAGGAAAAGGTTGGTCTTCCTGCAGTGTTTCTCCAGCAGCCTTGACACAACAGCCCACGTCCATCACACGACAGACTTTGGGTAGTGAAAACTCTTCCTCTGCTGCTCTTGACTGTGCAAATGTGTTGTTACAACCTCCATCTGCTGTGAGCTGCAGTGAGCAACAGGGAGAGATGCTCCATCAGGAGATGCTCCATCGGGAATATGACATGTGGGTCTCCCAGCTCGAGGCAAGAAAACCTCATGGAGAACGTCTCTGAGGAGCATCTCTGGTGGCACATTCAAATGTACTCAATGGCAGCAGCAGCTCTGCCTGTTGGTGTAGTGCAGGAGTTTTCCACTTCCCACCAAGGATGACATTCAAGAAGGGGAAGACCTTGTTGTAACTTCAGAGTGTGAGTTATTGTTGCTTCTCTTCTTTTATTACAAGACTGTTCAGCCTAATGAAGTGTTTGGCTTTGATTTAGTGTTTTCTCAGATGATTGTAAAACATGTCAACAGGCTCCAGAAAATGGGAATTTGTCAGGAAACAGCTTCAAATTAACGATCATTTTCAGGATATTCCATGCTGGCAATTTTAATTCAACACAATAAATTCTCTTAGGGGTTTTTAATAGCACGGCATTATCTGTACAAATGACATCCTTGAAGCCGAGCAGTTTGGAACACACAGTAACAACAAGGAGAAATGGAGGAGGAGAGATGAGATGAGAGGTAGGGAGTAAGCAAACACTGATTGTATTTAAATCTCAGTGCAGCAGCAAATACGTCTATTTGTAATATTAAATGGATCTTCCTGTCTGGGTCTGGAGATGGTTTTCTGGGGGAAAGGTAAAACTATCTGAGAATTAGCAGAGATTTAATAATATAAGGAAATTACTCGAGACCAGCCATTCGTCTCCACTGCTTGTGGCCAAGCACGAACCGTTTCCAAGAGAGCTTTATTTCCCTTCTCTTACACTGGGATGAGGGAAGCAAGAAAAGGCATCAAAACTTCATTAAGCTTCTGTTTTTAGCTTAAACCTCATGAAAACAAGGGTGTTTTTTCCTTCTGAACATTCATTTGGATTTATCCGACCTTAGAGAAAACAGATAAATTCCAAAGGAATTAGTGCCCATGGAAGTGCAGCGGCTGCTTCATGGCTTGAATAGAAGATGCTGGAAGTTTCCAAAAGGCTACTTCATTCTGCCACAGCAAACAAGGATATTCCATACAGTTTGGGCAGAAGAGTCCTTTCCAATCTGCATTAAATCTTTATGAGCAACAAAGGAAGTATTTATGTCGAGAGGAAAGAAAATCCTTATAACTCAGGAATCTTACAAGCCCATAATGTGAAATAAAGGGAAAGAACAGCACGCTCCTTTCCTGGAGAAACCCAATCAGGATCACAGGTTTATATGGATAATGCAACTGTAAAACAACTCTATGTACAGTAAAGAGATAGAAGGGTTGTAAAGCTGTCACATAGAGTCCCCTTCCACCCCAGCTCAAGTCACTGGTGGATGCTTCCTCCTGGTTTTTGCTATTACAATGTCTTTGAACTTCAGGAATCTCTAACACATTTCATAATGTAAAAGACAGAACACTGACCTACATCAGCTGAAGAAACCACTGTGAATATTCCTTTCCTTTTATACAGCAGGAAACAACCTGGAAAACTCCAACATTTCCATCTGAATTGCAGCAAGAGCAGCAGGAACCGACCGGGTGCTGCAATGGCCATGGGAAAAGCAGTGAGCCACAAGTAGCCAACCAGAGGTAACATGGGTATGAATAAGGGTAATGAGAACAGCTTGGGGTTGGAAGGGTTGTAAGAACCTAGCAAAGAGAGATGGATGGTTGAATGCTGCTGATGGTTGATGGTTGATGTTGATGGATGGTTGAATGCTCCCCTTCAGGAGCCTTCTCTTGTCCAGGCTGCCCCAGCCCAGCTCTCCCAGCCTGGCTCCAGAGCAGAGCTGCTCCAGCATCATCAAAAGGGAATTCAAATCATCTTAATTAGGGGTTAGAGACAAGAGAGAATGAGCCATGGCCTGCAGTGTGCTCAGCTCTGTGAGAGCTCATCCAACACGTATTTCCTTGCAGAACCTCTGCAAAGCTCTTTAGACAGATGTCTTCCTGCACATCACCCCTGTTCCCTTGCTCCCTCTTCATCCTTGCAGGCGTTTGGACCAGCCCCACCATGGAAAGCTGCAGCAGCAACACCTCCACCAAAGTCTTTGTCTTGGTGGGGTTTCCAGCTCTCCAGGATTCCCAGACCCTGCTCTTCGTTGTGTTCCTGCTGTTCTACCTGCTGATCCTGGCCGGTAACACCATTATCATCACTGTGGTTGTGGCAGACCCCACGCTCCACAAACCCATGTACTTCTTCCTGCTCAACCTCTCGGTGTTGGACGTGCTGTTCACCACCACCACCATCCCCAAAATGCTGCTGATGTTCCTGGCCAATGCTAGAACCATCTCCTTCCAGGGCTGCTTTCTGCAGATGTACAGCTTTCACTCCCTGACAGTGACCGAGGCCCTTCTGCTCGTGGTCATGGCTTATGACCGCTATGAAGCCATCTGCAACCCTCTCTCTTACCCAGCCAAGATGACCAGCAGAATGAACATCCAACTGGCAGCCAGTGCCTGGATCACTGCACTGCTCATCCCCGTGCCCGTCGTTGCACAGACATCTCAATTGGTTTATGGACACCCAACCAGGGTCCACCACTGCTTCTGTGACCACCTGGCAGTGGTACAAGCCGCATGCTTGGACTCCAACGCTGACTTCCAGACCTTCTTGGGGTTCTCCATTGCTATGACAGTGTCAATTGTCCCTCTGTTGCTTGTTACCATCTCATACGTCTACATCATCCTCTCTGTACTGAGGATCAGCTCCAAAGCAGGACGCATGAAAGCCTTTTCAACCTGTACTTCCCATCTGCTGGTGGTGGGCACTTATTACTCCTCCATCACCGTGGCTTATGTGTCCTACAGAGCAGACATCCCCACTGACGTCCACATCGTCAGCAACGTTGTCTTCTCTATTTTGACTCCTTTGTTGAACCCCATCATTTACACTTTACGCAACAAGGAGGTAAAATCTGCTGTTAAAAAGTCCATTTTCCAGAAAATCTTCCCCTTTCTATAAGGTTCTATTTATTTGGGTAAAATAATGTGTGGAAGTGTGGAAGCCTCCTGCTATTTATTACTTTAGCCCTCTGGTTCATTAAGATATCACCATCTTTGAAGTTCTGCTTCCTTGAGCTGTGCTATATCTCATGTTAATGTGGTTCAGCCTATTTCTGTGAAGGTTTGAGAAGAGTTGCTGTAAAATCTATCATTTTCTCCTTTGGTTTCTATCCTTCAGTGACTAAATCATGGATGCACTAAATAAAGCTGTGAATGCATGAAACAAAAGTGAAAATGCACCAAATAAGGGTAGAAATGCACTGAACAAAGCTGAACTAGAGCAGTGCCACCTTTCTATACACATCACCCTCCCCATTGCACCATGGAGGATGTGTTATTTTGACTCCTCCATTCAACACTTTCAGGGTGGATGGAGCTATTTTCCCTGCAAGTGATAGAGGTGACCCTGGGCTGTTACTCCTTGGTGAGGATCAATCACAGAATCATGAGGTTCCCACTCTGTGAGTCCCCAACATGCAGAGCATCTTCTCTATCCTCATCATGCAAGCAGGAGCTATGAGCTTGTAAGAGCCACTGAAGACATTGGCATGGCATCATCTTGGTTGCCTAAAGTGGCCACCATGTTCAGGCAAAGGCTGTTGCTTCATGTGAGGAGGCACCATGGGATCCAGATGGGAACAATGATGCTCATGTGTCCATCAACATGTGCAAACCCAGCACTGAACCCTGTCCCCATGAGAAGAGACCTGCACACATGTTAAGACATATTAAGAAAGAGGTTTCCACCAGGGATCTTGTAGAAGCATTAAGGACCAAACCAAGTTCAGGTGTCTGAAGAGCTTCCAAGAGGTCTCTAATGAGCTTTGGGGACCCTCAGGATTAGACTGTGCTAGAGGATGGGCACCATGGATCATTAACCTACCCCTGGACCCTACTTTTGTCCAATGTGGCCTTTGGGTCTGGGACAGCACAAAGCTCCATCACTTCTAGGCCAACCAGAGTGGAGTTTTCAGCTCAAATCCCCTCCTAACAAAGTGTTCAGCAGCAAAGCACCATTCATAATAACCGATAAATGCTATTTTCTCATTCCTTTTATATTTAAGCCTTGTTTCCACTTCATTGTTATCATTTCCCATCATCTCACTTTTGTGTCTGATGCCAGATCAGATCCCTGCTGTCCATGTGAATTCACAGACGAGATGATCCAACTCTTCCTTATGAAACGACTGCTCAGAGGCTCTCACTGTAACAGTTCCCAAACTTTTCACTATTGCCATGATTTTCCCTCAAAACCTCTTTATGTTTTAATATCCTTCTTGGAGAATAATCATAAAAACTCAATGGAATAATCCTGTATTGGCTGCACCATCATCTAACAGAGATTATCCCCACCTAACACTTCCAGCATCCCTCCTGGTATATATAGGATTGGTTTACTCCTCTCGACAAGTCATTCTGTTCCCAAGAAATAAAAGCCCTGAATATATGGATTTTAGCTATTATTTTATAGCACTGCTTTTCCAAGTGCCTCAATGAGAGGAAGCAGCCATAGCATTGAGCAGGGAATGGTGCAGAGCCTGGCATTGTGGAGATGCTCAAGCCCAGAGGGGTATCTCCCAACTCATCCTTATTCATCTACAGCTTGGAAACGCCTCCCAAAGCCATGGGATGGGATGCTGGGAAGGGATTAACAATTCATTCCAATCCAGAGGAAGCACGTGGTCTATGAGGAAATGGGGAATGCTGAGCTCTTCCCTTGATAGTCATCAGGAAAAGAACTATTAAGCCATGGAGAAAGGATGTATCTGGGTAGGATGCAACCAGCTGCCATAAAACCCCCATGGTGGTCCTGGGTGATGGCTCATCACCACAAATAAGGGTGGAAAGCAGCTCCTGCAGCCACCAGGTGAGATGCTGACCCCAGAACCTTCTCTTCTCCTGGCTGAGCATCTGCCTTCAAGGGCAAGGTCAGAGCACGCAGGGTACAGAGGGTTGGAACCAGCATTCTGAATAACATTACAGGACAGAACTACCAAGACAGGAGGCAAAAGCTTCCTCCACTTCCCTCATTCATCACCTTTGGCAATGTAATAACTTCACCTAACAGCCAGGAACCATTCCCAGCTGCTGTTATTTGTTATCTGCAGCAATAGCATCATACTCATACCCAGAGGGCCACGCAGCTGCTTTTTACAAGACACTGCATTCACATCATGCATTTTCTGCTCCAAACCTCCATCACTGGTTTATGTGGAACAAAACCCCATTAATAAGTACTACATTGGGCAGCAGAACCTGCAGCCTCCGAGCACTGGTTTGCTGGATGGAGCCTGGACAAGAGAAGGCTCCTGAAGGGGAGAGCTGAGAGCAGCTCCAGTGCCTAAAGGGGCTGCAGGAAAGCTGGAGAGGGGCTTGGGACAAGGGCCTGTAGGGCCAGGCCAAGGGGAATGGCTTGAACCTGCCCAAGAGAGGGGAGACTGAGCTGAGCTCTGAGGCAGAAGCTGTTCCCTCTTCATCCCAAACCATTCCATCATCCTGGGACAGCTTTCCACACCCACCACCATGGTCTATGGACAAGGCACCCAAGGGTACCCTCATGTGCCTTCTTCCCCACTACAAAGCCCAGTGCTTGCTGGGGACACTCAAAAGCCTCCAAAGGAGCCCCTGAGTACCACAAGCATCATCCCCTGTCTCCCTTTCCCATCCATCAGCCAAGCTCTGCAGCTGAGCTCCCCCATAGCCAGCATGGAAAACAGAGCCCTATTCCCGGGTAAGTCATCCTGCCTCTTGTATTTCTCCATGTAGGATGTTCTGCACCTGGAAATGTTGGCACACATCAGAGGGACTGGGCTGGACTCTTCTCTCTCTCAATCAGATCAGTCCTGGTCAGCTCACAGGGGATCTTCCTGCAGCATCACAGCAGGGAAACACAAAGCCAGAGGTTTCCAGGGCTGTTTATGGCTTGAGGAGCCAGGAATCCGGGTTGGGAATGTCGCATCTGCAGCAGAGCAATGCACATCTTCATTCATTATTCAATAGAATAGGAAGTGCAGGTTGAGGTGTGGGTCTATGTGGGGCCCCATCACACTGCTGCTCCACCAGGACACATGAGAGCAGAGATCCCAGGAGCCGGAGCACGAATCCATCATCTCCTTGGTGCTTTAACACCATCCTTGAGCTGTTTGCACCAGCAGCACTTGGGTACACATATATCTGCCTTCTCCCTCTGCTCTTGGCATAGATTCCTCTGCCTTTGCCTGCATTCCTTCACTCCTGGGGAGCTCCATGATGTTTGCTCTGTAGCCATGATGCTGTGAGGGTTGGAAACAGGCAGGGACAGGGGGAAAAGGCCTTTTTGGTAGACAGAAGTGAATCCCCATAGCCCAAACCCCAGGGAGCCCAGGGAACAGCTGGGAAGCCATTCCCAAGTGAGGCTTTACTGCAGCTTCCCTGCTGGAAGGGATGGGACAAGAGGAACCGGCCTCAAGCTGCACCAGGGCAGGTTTAGATGGAGCTGAGGAACAATTCCTGCCCCACAGGGTGCTCAGGCATTGGAACAGGCTGCCCAGGGCAGGGCTGCAGGCACCGGCCCTGCAAGGGTTCACACCAGTGGAGACGAGGCCTCAGTGCCATGGGGCAGGGGTGGGAATGGTTGGACTGGATGAGCTTTAAAGGGTTTTTCCAACCTGGATGATCCCATTAAACCCTCAGTCTTCCCTGCCTGCCTCTGCTTTGAGACAGACTCATGCACAAACATGGGATGGGTTGGGATGAAGGGACCTTAAAGCCAGCACCTCAGCACCCTCCCAGGGAAGAGCTTCTGCCTTATCTCCAACCTGAACCAGCCTGTTCCAGTTTGATGGTGGTGGGAGGAGAGGAGAGGACCCAGGAGGTTGGGAAGGTGGGAGAGGAGAAGGAGAAGGAGAAGGAGAAGAAGGAAAAGGGGGAGAGGAGAGGAGAGGAGAGGAGAGGAGAGGAGAGGAGAGGAGAGGAGAGGAGAGGAGAGGAGAGGAGAGGAGAGGAGAGGAGAGGACAGAGGGGGTTGTTGTGAGGGGGCACTGGTGTCGGTTGGAAGCTGCCTGTGGCACTGGAGGCAGGATAGGCCGAGGCGGCGCTCGGAGGAGGGATGAGGAATGGGGATGTGGATGGATGGGGAATGGGGATGTGGATGGATGGGGATGGGGATGCGGATGGATGGGGATGGGGATGCAGATGGATGGGGACGGGATGGGTGGGAGCTGCAGGGGGGGTGCTGTGGGATGCCAAGGGATGGGATTAGTGCAGGTGGATGGAGCCGGGGGCAGGTGGGAGATGTCAGCGCAGGCCCGGGGGGGCCGCAGGGTGAGGGGCTGTGGGGGGGGACAGGGCAGGGAGGACCCCAGGGACAGGGTTAGGAGCAGGGAAGGAGCTGGATGGGGACGAGAGCAGTAGAGGGACAATGGGGGGCTATGGGGAGCTGGGGGGGGGGGGGGCAGTGAGGGGCTGAGGAGCACAGGGAGCAGGGCCCAAACATGGCGGTGGGGATGGAAGAGGGGAGGAGGGCGGGGCGGGATGAGGACCATGGAGCATCCCACAGGATGAGCTCAAGGATGGGGATCGGGACCTGCAGAGCCTCAGGAGGGATGTGGGTGATGGCACTGACCTGCTGCTCTGCACAGGTATGGGGCTGGGGCAGGGATGGGAGGTGGGCACAGGGATGGGCATGGAATGAACACTGTGGAATGAGCAGGGATGGGGGCACACACAGGGGATGGGGGACACAGAGGACAATAGGCATTGGGATGGGGGTATCTATGGGGAGATACATGGGGGACACACACACATGGGATGTGGGACACAGAGGACAATAGGCATTGGGATGGGGGACACACATGGGATGTGGGGACACAGAGGACAATAGGCATTGGGATGGGGTTACGCATGGGGAGACACATGGGACACACACACATGGGATGTGGGGACACAGAGGACAATAGGCACTGGGATGGGGGTTATGCATGGGGACACACCACACATGGGATGTGGGGACACAGGCATTGGGATGGGGATGAGGGGTACTGGCTGGGGACATAGGGACCTTGACCAGGCTCATGGATGCATCCTAGGGATAAGGGTGGAGGATGTGGATACAAGGGCAGAGATGGAGGTGGGGGACATGGGCAGGGGATGCAGGATGGGAACAAGCTTGGAGGGACATGGGCAGAGGGCTCAGCACCCGATAACCACAGAAGTCATCTTCCCCCCCTTTATTAACGTGCCCTCTGGAGACTGCTGGGACTCCTTCTGGGTTTGCATCCTAAGCTTCATTAGGAGCCAAGCAAAGAGCAGCTCAGCCACCCCCTGCACCGCTCACTGGGACAGATGGGCACAGCACTGAGCAGGACCCCATCCTTCCATGCTTCCCTTATCCCTGGGCTGGGCATCCTCCACTGTTTGCTGTGACTGATGCACTTCCTCCTTCCCTCAATGCAGAGCCAGGCTCACATCCCACAGGAGCATCCAGGATCATCTACTCCGAAGTCACAGTGCCCCAGAGGCTGGAGGAGAAGGATGCGGCATTCCCAGAGGTCATTGGCTTTCCCATGCAGGCCCTAGAGTGTGGACTCCATATGGGCTGTGGTGGTGGGCACCAAAGGGAGAGCAGGGAGAGGAGATGGCTCCAGCTTCCCAATGGATATCATGGAATGGTTTGGGTTGGAAGGGACCTTAACGCTCATCCAGTCCAACCATTGCCATGGGTAGGGACACGTTCCATGGGATGAATACCCCGGCATTAATGGGTGCTTTGGCCATTTCCAGGGGCGCAGATCCTATCTGATAACAGCAGAGGGAAACCACCACATCATCCATCTGAGGCAGGCCAAGTAAGGCTCTCCCCCAGCTTCCTTCCTCTGCTGTGTTCTGCCTGGGGGCCATAACAGGGAATGTTCCTGCTTTGCTTTCCAGGAATCTGTTAGTCAGGGATATCCCAGTGTTCAAGTACAGTGAGGAGGGAGCCCTGATCACTGAGTTCCCATATATTCAGGTAAGTTTAGGTCAGGGTTGCATCAAAAGCCAGGACTAAATGACCCTCCTCAGCTCATTCCAATGCACTCGTGGGTCTGAGCAAGGGGTGGTTTCTGTTTGCGAAAACATAGGTTATTTTTACACTGTTTGTTTTAAAACAGGAAGGAAATGGTAAAGAGGACTGATAAAAAAGGGAAGGACCATTTCAGACTCATCAGCACATTGGTTTCCCTGTCAGATTATGACAGATTTTCAAAGTACTTTTAGTCCATCAAAAGTCACCCTCCGTTGTGGGAGAAATCACAAAATAACCCCCCAAAAATCATCCTGATGCGATGATTGTAGAATCATAGGAACACAGAATGGGGGTGGGATGGAGGGAGCTCAAAGCTGATCCAACCTGAACCCCCCCTGTTTCAGTTGATCCCAAATGATGAGCAATCAGGATCCTGCCTTTTCCCTTCTGTGCCCTCACTCCTGTGCCACAGGAACCCCTTGGAAGAGGCAAGGATGGAGGTGGCAGGGGTCTGTGTCCCTTTACTGCTGTCTAGGGCTTTCCTGACCCAGGGCATGGAGGTTTACCACAGCCTAAAGCCACATTTGCACCTTGCAGGACGACTGCTACTATGAGGGGATTGTGGGAAGGCTTCCCAGGCTCCATCGTCTCCCTCAGCACGTGCTTTGGGATAGGTAGGCTCTTCCCAAGGGCAATGTGGGGTCAGCACCATAATGAAGCATAGAGCCATGGAATGGGTTGGGTTGGAAGGGGGCCTCCAAAGCTCATCTCATCCAACCCCATGTAATGAGCAGGGACATATTCAACCAGGCCAGGTCACCCAGAAGCATGTGGTTAACTGGGATAGGGATTTATGTGTCCTTTTAAAGCAGGAGCCCTCGTTCCTTCATGGTGTGTCTCACTACAGACATCCAGCTCTTCAACCAGAGCTGAGACACCTTCTAGCACTGCAGATTTCTTACACCATCTCCATAGGGATTTTAAGGCACAATTTCCCTATCAGAACCTTCCGGGATTCGGGCTCAGTGTTTGACGAGGCCACAGTTTCCTATTGGGATACACACCCCAGTAATTAGGGACATTTTAGGGCTGTATAACTCAACCCCTGGCAAAATTGAGACCCAATGAGCTTCTCTTCTGAGAGCAGGCATGAGTGTGAGATGTGACAGACCTACCTGCACCTTTCTCCCTCAAACAAGTACCCTAAAAGGTGTCCAAAGTAAGTCAGGTTTTGAGGATGCACTTATCAGGAGGTGCAGTCCATAACACTGCCTGTGTGAGGATAAACATGCCTTAGAGATGGTTCTCCTTGGAAGAGCCTTTACTGCCTTCCCCACTCATTTAATACATAGCATTCAGCAGCAGCTTCTTTCTCCTTCCCCAAAGCTGCACCATTGCCCTCCCAAGGCATCCTCAACCTCAGCCATGACCTTTGTCCCATCGAGCATCCTTTAGGTGAGCTCCTTGTTTATTCCCATCGGATCCCTGCCCATAGGAGCAGTGATAAGAAGAGCTGAATCTTTCCATACCCTCTTTCAAAAGGAAACCAACACAAAAACATGGGCTGATCCCTGAACATCGGGATGGGATGGAGTCCATCTCTCTCACTGAGCCCTCTGCTTGCGACCCACAGGTGGGGTGTGCAGATGGGAGACCTGCGGTACGAGATCGAGCCCTCAAGAACTCCAAACGTTCCAGCACCTGGTTTTCCGGAGGGCATTGGAAGGTGGCTCAAGCCAGCTGTGCCCGAGTGCCTGCAGAGCATACAGGATCGTCCATCCATGGATGGGGAGCTCGCAAATGGGAGTCGTAGAATCTACACTGTTGAGGTAAGGACCGTGGGGCTGCTCGTGTTGATGCTGCACGTTCCTGTGTGTATGAACCCATTAAAACACCGGGAGTGATCCAACCACAGCACCAGGGAATGGGTTGGGATGAAGGGAATAGAGCTCATCCATATCCAACCCCAACCCCTCCTTCCACTGGAGCAGCTGCTCCAAGCCCCTGTGTCCAACCTGGCCTTGAGCACTGCCAGGGATGGGGCAGCCACAGCTTCTCTGGGCACCCTGTGCCAGCGCCTCAGCACCCTCCCAGGGAACAGTTCTGCCTCAGAGCTCAGCTCGTTCCCCTCTCTTGGGCAGGTTCAAGCCATTCCCTTGGCCTGGCCCTCCAGGCCCTTGTCCCAAGCCCCTCTCCAGCTTTCCTGCAGCCCCTTTAGGCACTGGAGCTGCTCTCAGCTCTCCCCTTCTCTTGTCCAGGCTGAACTGACACAGTTCCTGCTCCTACACTGTATTTATCTGCTCTTCCTTTCCCTCACTGAGCAGAATCCCTTCCAGTCTCATCACAGTTCATTGTACTGTGATGGAGCTGTCCCCAGGCCTGCCAATGCTGTGTTAGCCACAGTCTGCTGGGGTTAAACATGAGCGCAGCTTCTGCTCCAGGTCTAACTCCTCTGGGACTGCATTTAACCCATTCTCACTCCCCACATCCTTAGTATTCACTTCTAGTAACCAAATCCCAAACTCTACTGCCCAGTTTGCTTAAATCGCACCCAAAAAGAGCTTAGTTGATGTCCAATTCACCCATCTGCTGCTTCTTTACTCTTTAGAAACACACTTTCCATGCTTCCAATGAACTCAGTTCATTCTGGCATCATTTGATACTGGATATTCCTGATCTGTTTCCTGTGGATGCAAACCAGGTTATCTGCTCAGATTGGTGAATGCTGTTTGAGCTGGGGAGGACTTTGTCATCACTGCTGCCTGCTTTCCAAAGACCTGAGATACTGTGTTTTCTGTACTGTAAGCATGGCTTATTTATAGTGGGCTGTGTCACGCCTTGTGCTTGCACACGGTGCAGGAAATAGAGTGCCATTCAGGGATGCTGCCTGATAGGAACATGAAGCATTGAGATGAAAGGCTTAGTGATCAGCTCCCATGGAGGAAAGGCAGCTTTTCACTCCCTACAACTGCACTGGGTTTACTGAGAAGCCATCAGGAAAGAGGATGGTTTATAACAGTAATAACAATGGAAGTGGTACTTGTTCACCAGGGAAGAGCCATCAGGCCCTGTGCTTACAATGACTGGAGTGACAGCACTTAGTTAGCCATGCATGCTTCTGCAGCAGCCAAAGCTGTATAGAGCTGTCTCTTTGAGAGACAGCAACTCCTCCTCTCATGTACAGTGAAAACTCCTTGGAATTACCAGGAATTGCCTTCCACATTCCCATCCCAGCCAGTGCAAATCCACCACCAAGGCTTGTGCAGGGGCAGCTCCTTTTCCCCCTGTTATTTGACCAAATCTGCTGATTCTGAATGCTCTCAGTGTCTCACTGTTGCTCCATCACAGATGGGATAACGTTGTCATGGGGCAATACCATGCTTAGAGGAGAGGAACAACCCCCAGGTTACCCATTACCCAACTGCAGTTGGATAAAGGACTCAAAGTGGTCTGAATCCCTGTAGGGAGCTGATTGGGACCTGAGCAATGCCAGGGAATCTCCTGCTCCAAGAACCCCCCATCCAGCCTTGCTCTGTCTCTGCATCTCTCACCCAGGCACTCGGTCCTTCTATACTGTGTAACTGCTCCATGCTCTCATCCCATAGGGAGAGGCTGGATTAACCTGAGCGATGCCTCTTGGTTCTCTGCAATGGGGTGGGAGCTTTTCAAGCTCCTCCAAACCACCTTTGGTCTCTTGCAGGAGGTTGGTGGTCTCAAGCCAGTGCTGTGCCTACGAGATACATGGAGCTGGCTCTGATCACTAACAAAGAGCTGGTAAGCATGAGGAATGAGAGCGGAGAGGTTCTGCTGGAGTGCAGATCCTGGTGCCCAGCATCAGAATTCAGCCTCTTCCCCCTTTCAGTTCAAGATTAAGGAGAACAATGAGAACCTGATGCTTCATATGTTCATTTCCATCAGCAACATCCTGAACACGGTGAGTTCTAATGAAGGGTTAAATACAGTCACTGCTCCATTGGCAAACTACCCTGGGAAAGAGATGAGGGATTCTCCCATCCAAGTGCCTGCAGGAGGATGGAGCCAGGAGGGGCTGGGCTCTGCTCCAAGGAACAAGGGATGGGACAAGAGGAAACAGCCTCAAGCTGCACCAGGGCAGGTTTAGATGGAGCTGGAGGAACATTCCTGCCCCACAGGGTGCTCAGGCATTGGAACAGGCTGCCCAGGGCAGGGCTGCAGGCACGGCCTGCAAGGGTTCACAGCCGTGGAGACGAGGCCTCAGTGCCATGGGGCAGGGCGGGAATGGTTGGACTGGATGAGCTTAAAGGGCTTTTCCCACCTGGATGATTCCATGATTCAAGCTGTGTACACACACACTATAACCCCCACTTCAGTGTTAAAACATTGCTTCAGACAGCAGTGAAGTCACTTGCAAGTCACTTGAAATCACCCCTTTAAACAACTGATTGGGAATACACATTATTGCTATTGGAAAGATTTCTGGTAGCTCATTACCATCTCCATATCTTCACTTGCTCTGAGTCCTCCAAAGCAGCACACGCACAGGGACCCCTTCCATGGAGCAGCTGCTCCAAGCCCTGTGTCCAACGTGGCTTGAGCACTGCCAGGGATGGGGCAGCCACAGCTTCTCTGGGCACCCTGTGCCAGCGCACCTCAGCACCCTCACAGGGAACAGCTTCTGCCTCAGAGCTCAGCTCAGTCTCCCCTCTCTTGGGCAGGTTCAAGCCATCCCCTTGGCCTGGCCCTCCAGGCCCTTGTCCCAAGCCCCTCTCCAGCTTTCCTGCAGCCCCTTTAGGCACTGGAGCTTGCTCTCAGGTCTCCCCTCAGGACCCTTCTCCCCACATCCCCAGCTCTCAGCCCTGCAGCTCTTGCTCTCCCCAGGTTTACAAGCGCCTGAAGCTCCACATCATCATCAGTGCAGTGGAGATGTGGACCGGCTGGACCAAGTGGCCCCATCCCGCAGCCTGGCCCGGACACTCAGGTCCTTCTCCACATGGTCCCAGAAGGAAGCTGCAGGTCGCATCAATTATGACAACCTCCATTTCTGCTGTAAGAGATGTGCCTTTTATCACCCCCCTCCCTGACCGGCCATGGGCAGATAAGCAGAAAAGAGCGTTTCCATCTCCTCTCGTTTTGACACGGATTGCTGATGAGCCTTTTTGTGCTGTGGTATCTGGTGGGAGAGGAACACAACAGCTTCACCTAATGTACTAATCAGCAGGGTTTTGTCATGTAAATCGCTACAAGAATTCACTCTTCCCTTTCCCTGTCCTCTGTTATATTCCCACACACAAACGCGCTCAGCTCATTTCCAACTCTGATACACTTGACTATAACTGAGTATATCTTGTCTCATTTTAACTTTTACTCACTTTTCACATATACAATCCCCTGGCTTTGAGCTGTAATAACTCATTGGAGCTGTAATAACTCATTGTTACACAGTTTACAACTCAAACCTCTCTGCTAGGATGAGGACATTTAATAGCACTTGTATCACTCTTTTGCTTTCTCAGACCAAGCACATTGTGTCTGGTTGTCTGTTCCTTTTTCCTTCATTTTGGGATGAAGAAACCTTTTAGAGAGTCAAATGTACAGATATAAAAGTACTGAATATTTACTTTTTGTCCAAAAATGTACTTTTGTACGTTTATTCGAATTTTTTTACTTTATTCAAAAATAGGTATTTGTCCAAAAAGGACAAATTCTATGTATATATTGCCAAATCTTTAACAAATCATTCTGAATAATTATATTTTATTATGAAATAAGCCACTCTTCAACAGGGGGGAAGCAATGAGTTTATAAACCATGGTTCTGCCTCCTAAATTCCCCCTAGCCTCTGTGGTTACCACCCCATATGGGGTTGCCATAGGAGAATGAGTGATGTTGGGCTTTTAAGAAGCAGCTTTTTGTCACCCAAGCATCATTTTCCAGCTGTAATCAGATGATGCATCCCATTAGTGAGACAAAGCTGTTCTGTATTTCTTTAACGTTTGAATCTTCCTATTGCAGTGGCGTCAGAAAACTAAAGAACGAGGATTGTGCTGGAAGGGGACGATGTGCAAGCCGAATTCCGTGGGTGTTGTTCGGTAAGGGGAGATCTTATGGGTTTGCACAGCCTGCAAAGGCAAAATGAACCTTCCATACTGACAGTGAAACCTTGGAGTTAATCCTACATAACCCATGGGGCTCAGCTCTTCATCCACTAGGAGCTAAACCACAACTGCATCTAAAGGAGGTGATGCTGGACTTAGAATCATAGAATCATCCAGGTTGGAAAACCCTGTCATCCAGTCCAACCATTCCTCACCCCTGCCCCATGGACTGAGGGCTGTGACCCCTGCAGGGCCGGGGCCTGCAGCCCTGCCCTGGGCAGCCTGTTCCAATGCTGAGCACCTGTGGGGCAGGAATTGTTCCTCAGCTCATCTAAAACCTGCCCTGGTGCAGCTTGAGGCCGGTTCCTCTTGTCCCATCCCTTGTTCCTTGGGAGCAGAGCCCAGCCCCTCCTGGCTCCATCCTCCTGCAGGCACTTGGAGGGAGCCATCAGGTCCCCCCTGAGCCTTCTCTTCCCCATCTGAACCCCCCAGCTCCCTCAGCCCTTCCCCATCACCCTTGGGCTCCAGGCCCTGCTCCAGCTCATTCCCTTCTCTGGCTCGCTCCCAGCCCCTCAAGGTCTCTCTTGCAGTGAGGGGCCCAGAGCTGAGCACAGGATTCCAGGTGCAGCCTCCCAGTGCTCAGTGGCACAAACCTGGACCTGAAGGTCCCCACATCTCCATACACTGCCATAGGAAAACGTGGCTTGGTTTCTCTTCCCCCTGCAGTCCCTGGCAATGACACATCAATGAGGTGATGACACTCGCACCAGATCGGCACAGTTTGGGCTTTGGCATGATGACTCCAAAGAGTTTAAAACCAACACTGCAGCTGCAACTGCACCCAAAGAGGAGCATCATGAGATCAAGCCCAGGGTAAGTGCCACAATGCACAGCCCATAGGGCACAGACCTATCTCAGGAAACCCCAGCCTGCTTTGGGTTGAGAAGGGACCTTAAAGCTCCTCCAGCTCCAACCCTGTACAGGCAGGGACACCACCCTCTAAACCACGTCACCCAAGACTCCATCCAGCCTGGCCTGAACACTGCTGGGTCCTCCTATCCCATCCACATGGAAGTCACCTCCTCAAGGGTTCTGGGACCAAGCACACAGAGACTGGTGTGAAAACCTCAGCAAGACAGAGCAGTGTGTTTCATGGCTTTGATCCTTCAGATTTGCTGCCATCCATTCCAATAGGAAACCCTGTTATCCAAACCTACTCATTAAATGCAGAGGTTTCCAACCCTCCCACTTTAGCTAATAGTTCCTCCCACAATTCCTCAACTCAATGATTCACCGTGTTCAGTGAAGCATAGACACCAGGTTGGAAGGGACCTCCAAGGATCATCTGATCCAGCCTTGGAGCTCAGTTCTTTCCAATTTGGCTACATTCCCACATTCATTTATGGATGCCCCATCCTGGCAGTGCTCAAGGCCAGGTTGGACACAGGGGCTTGGAGCAGCTGCTCCAGTGAAAGGGGATCCCTGCCCCGGGGCAGGGGTTGGGCTGAAGGAGCTTTAAGGTCCCTTCAACCCAACCAGTTATGATTCCATGATATTATACATGCAAAAAGGAGACAAAAAAAAGGCTTATTCCCTCTCACATTGTCCTATTCCCCTTTGCAGTTGATGCATTGTTCCTCACCTCCATCCATTCGTCATGAGATGCTGTGGTTACATACACGAATGGTTTCTTTTACAGAACTTGCTTGGCATTCAGCAATTGCAGCTCAGACCAATACTACAATGAAGTAAGAAAGAAAATATAGCCCTGTCTCGTCCAACATCCCCCCCTTAAAACCAGTTCTCCTGGAACACTGCGGCAATGGCATCTTGGAGAAAGGGGAGGAATGCGACTGTGGCACCAATGAGGTGAGCAATTCCTGCCAGCGAGGTGTTCATAGACCTCCCATACCTCATCCGCATGGGAAGGGGTTTTCCTCCTGCCTCTACTCATGTTCATGTTGCTGTTTCTGTTCTTTATGTACTCTGAAGTCAGTGGGAAAAGTGCTTTTCAGAAGCACTTGCACATTGATACCTTCTCAGCAATAACTCCAGGTTGTGGACACTTTGGATGTTGGAGGTTTTCCAATGGAAACTGCTGTTTGCACCCTATGAGAATCATTATTTGTACAAAGCTGTGGTCAAACCCCAGCTTTGCACGCCGACATTTCCCCCAACAGAAGATCTCTGTGTGTGTTAGATTCAGGCTTGGGTTTAACATCCTGTACCTTGCTGGTAAAGAGGACGATCCGCCTTAAGGAATTAGACCAGGAGAACCCAAATCCCCTATAGAGAAGATGAGATGGGAGCACTCGTGTTTAGAGGGACATGTGATTGCTTTTTAAAGCATTTCCCTCAATTCCAGAAGGTCCAGAGCTCG
>NW_022993932.1:0-57550 GCF_012275295.1 Melopsittacus undulatus | reverse complement strand
TGACCTGCCATGCAGACAGTTAAAGACTTACAGAGGAAAAATAGGATTGGAAAAGATTTAAGGTTTTGAATCCCATTTATGCTCCATATTCTTCTGTAAAATGACCATGGTCCATTGTGACCATTGGTCAATGTCTTGGTGGCAAATCTCTTCATTTACTCCATTCTTACATTCACTATTCTGGTCCAGAAAAAGGACCAGAACATAAACTATGGAAGTTCAAATGCAACCACAGAAATGATCCAGAGGGATAAGGGATGCGACAGTCCCTGTCCCTCCATGAGCATCTCCTTTTGCTCCACAGCCGCCAAACGTGCCCCTTGAGCTGCTTCCTGGAAGTGAATGTTCGAGGTGACGGTGTGGAACTGCGGCTGGAATGGGGACACACTTCACAAAGTGCCTGGAAGTGTAAGTGCTGGATACTGGTATCCAATGGGAATATCCCAGGAGTAACTTGTTCCCCATCCACAGCTTTGCTGTGCAGCAGGACCCAACCTGAGCCCATGCTCCAGGGGTGCCCTGAGCAGCACCAAGCACACTGGGACAAAGGGAACCTTCATCCCTGTGCTGATGCCCTTGGGGATGTTCCCAGCACCCTGATGGTTTCCTTGCCTCAACCACTGCTCACTTCCTATGGGGTTGGGTCCCCTAGGGCCCTTCCCATAACTGCTCCATATGGCAGATCCCAGCCTGGGCTGCACTCCGGGATTAGGTTTCCCAGGGGTGAGACCTTAACTTGTCCTTGTTGGACTCCATCAGGTTCAGCAAGGCTCATAGTATGTAAAATGGGAAAAACACATGAAATTGAGGCTCAAAATGACAAATGGAAGCATCTCTGCAGCCTCTGGAGAGATACACCGAAGGGCTGCAATGATGTGCCCAAGGCACTGACACCAACAGGCTTTAAGAGTCAGTTGTGGATGCTGTTTAAGTGTCCCTGAACCTCAGAAAAGGGGCATTTGGATGCAAAATGTCCACAAGGATTGTCCCTGCACATCTGGAACCTCTGACCATGCCAGGGTTGCTCCAATGTGTCAGCTGGAGTGGGTTAAACTGGTACCAGCACATCCCGATGTCCTACAGACCCTTAGAGCTGTGTGTCTGCCCCAGGAACGTGCTGTGTGGAAGGGTGCAGTGTGTTAACATCAAGAGGGTACCAGTCAGGGAGGATGGTGAGACCGTGGTGCAGACGGCCATTGACAACGTGCTCTGCTGGGGACTCGACTTCCATCTGGATCCAGACCACTCCCGATGAGGGGGCAGTGAAGGATGGGACACCATGCGGTAGGAACAAGGGTACCCTGGGAACAACCAGGACACATGGATAGTGCAGGAACGGAGATGAAATGGGAGGATTTTGGTCCTAAAGGAGATTATCTTGGTCTCCAATCCAAACCGCATCGTGCCTTCTGTTAAAGCCTCCTTTGGTGGCTGAAAATAAACACCTTGTATTGGTTTTTGTGGGCTTTTTCCCCTCAGATTGAGAGGAAAAATACAATAATTGGTATTTTTTCCCCATTAGAAGGGAAAAGAACATGCATTTTGTTCTTCTGTTGGGGTTATTACCATTACAAAAAGAACTCATTTGCAAGGCAAAAAGTAGACAATACATCTCCCTTCTTCTGCACAGAGGAGATGAGTTTGTGCCTCTTAAATCTGGAAGATGCTCCAAGTTATCCAGTGTAGTTCCAAGGTCTGGGTCACATCATGGACAGGACAAGGTCTGGGTCACATCATGGACAGGACAAGACCAGAGGCACAAAGTGCTGGGGAGCTGGGGAAATGTGTTGGTTCCTATACAAAGATTGGGGATGGTTGTGCCCAAGAGTCCATCCATCCAGAACCCGGTCACCAGCCTCAGGCAGTTACTTAGGGAAGGGTATGAACAGAACAGGTACATATGGTCCTTCCTACTAGCATTGGCCCTACCTTCAGTTATGTTCAGCTCTTAGCTCCTCAGTTCCTTTGGTACAAGCGGTTGCTGTGCATTATGTCACCCTCAATGGGTTTTGTTCTATCTCTCCTTTGCTTTACCTTGACCCCGAAACCCAGAGGCTTTCATTTTATGCTTCCCTAATGCTTGTTTAGAGAAAGAAAAGTCTGGAATGACACAAAAGGGCTGCCTGGAAGGACCTGGCCTGCTGTTTCCCACTGCTTTCATCTGCCCTTTCATCATCCCACTAATCCCAACCTCCTTCTTCTGCAGATCTGCATGAACAGGATGTGTGGTTGATGCACCTTTCCTCAACGATGATTGTGGGAACACCAAATGCCATGGCAGAGGGGTATGTAGAACACCTCAGAGTAGTCTTTGGCTATAAAGCATCAAGTGTCAATTGGCCTCTCAAAAGCACTGTTAGAAGTCCAGAATCATTCCTGGTTCAGCAATAGAGATTCATTTGGGTTTCACCCATGACTGAGCTCTGACCACCCAAACCTCTTCTCTTGGTTCCTTTTAACTTCTTTGTTCCCTTAAATAACATGAAAAGCAGCTTCACATCACAACCTTTCACTGCACCCGTCAGTGCTATGGAATGTAACATGGGTGGAACTGCAGAGAGCATCTAAAAACACATGTTCAGGTCTAGAAATCCACTTTCCTTACAAATAGCACAGAGATGGCCCATTTTGTACCCCACTGACTGCACTTCATCTTATGGATAACCTACATTTGGGATATTAATGGTGGCAGAATTGTTTCATATGTGGGTATCCTTTATGGTATCCCTATGGTATCCTTTCCAGCCTCCCATTACGATTCCTGCCCCTGTCCAGACAGGGTCATCCCACCACATTCTTAGTATCATGGAATCAAATGGGTTGGAAAAGCCCTTTAAGCTCAGCCAGTCCAACCATTCCCACCCCTGCCCCATGGCACTGAGGGCTGTGAACCCTTGCAGGGCCGGTGCCTGCAGCCCTGCCCTGGGCAGCCTGTTCCAATGCCTGAGCACCCTGTGGGGCCAGGAATTGTTTCCTCAGCTCCATCTAAACCTGCCCTGGTGCAGCTTGAGGCCGGTTCCTCTTTGTCCCATCCCTTGTTCCTTGGGAGCAGAGCCCAGCCCCTCCTGGCTCCATCCTCCTGGCAGGCACTTGTATGGAACAACTTGCAGCACCCTATGAGAGGTTCCACTGTTACAGACCATGAGTGAGCACTGAGAAACGCAGGAGCTGAGTATTCCAGCCTGGACAAATGAACCCACAACCAAGGCAGTCATGGTCCTGACTTGAAAGAAAACACCAACTTACTCATTCTCTACTCTGTCATCTCCTTGCTGTCGTTGTAGCATCTCTTGTTGGATCCTCAGTGATAGATCAGGGACTTGCAGTGCCCTCACTTCGGGGGTGCAGCAGACACCTAATGATGGGTACAAGCCCACAGCCCCCAACAGCCAGTGACCAGGCCCCCCAGTCCATCACCTCTGCCCAGAACAGGCTGAACATTGCCACAGTGGAGCTAAAGCAGAGCACCAAATGCATCTCAGGACACAGATCTCACCCAGCCCAGCTCTGCTGTGCTCACAGCATCCCCAGAGACAGACAGGACCACTCATGATCCATTTGGGTTCCACACCATAAACCATGTGCTTTCTTTCAGGTGTGCAACAACAATGCCAACTGTCACTGTGATTCCGGATGGGCCCCTCCGGACTGCCAGCTGACAGGGGCTGGAGGCAGCATTGACAGCGGGCCACCCCCCCCCTCCTCTGCGCTGTAAGCACCCTGGGACCTCCCTGCACATCACACTGCCTGTCTTAGCTAATGATCTTAAGGGCTTTCCCAACCTGCTTGAGTCTCTGTTCTATACTTCAAGATCACTTCAGACTTTGTTCTGGCATCGCTTTGTCCCTTGCTATGTAGCCATGTTGGATTATATTCCCTCCTCTCCTTTCTTTTCTTTACCTTACCTTACCCTTACCTTACTTTACCTTACCCTTACATTGCCCTTCCCTTCCCTTTCTTTCCCTGCCTTTCATTTACTTTTCCTTCCCTTCCTTTCCCTTCCCTTTCTTCCCTTTCCCTTCCCTTCTTTTTCCCTTTCCTTCTTTTCCCTTCCCTTCCATCTTTCCCTTCCCTCCTCTCTCTTCTCTTTCCCCTCTCTCCTCTCCTCTCTCCTCTCCCTTCTCTTCCCTCCTCTCCTCACCTCTCCTCCATCACTCCAGCTGCACTCACTCACCTTTCCCAGCTCTCCAGACTATTCCCAGTGCACCCCCACAAGCTGCAGACCGATCCCATTAAGCCCAGCAGCCCAGCAGGCAGCACACACTATGGGAAGATGCTTTATGAGGGTGTCCTGCTCCTAGGAGAGCCTTCCTCTCCTCTGAGCACAGGCACCCAGCAGAGCTGCACTCCCAATGGGCAGGAGGCAAACACCGTGTACCTGTGTTTGTGCCTGTGTTTGTACCTGTGTTTGTACCTGTGTTTGTACCTGTGTCCTGTACCATGCACTCACCCACCAGTCCACAAACCCAGCAGCATCTTCAAGCTCTTCCCAACCCTCTCTGCTCATCACTTCTGCTGCTGAAGGACTATTGGGTCCCTGTGCTCTTCATTTGACCAGGCCAGTGCCACGTTAGGGCAGTAACTGGCATGGCAGAAATCACACTCTATTGAGCAGGTAACGGTTGATTTGCCAAATCAGCTTCAAGTATCAGCCCATTGTGGTGTTCACCTCTCACATACTCAAAGCAGGGTTGGATGGGGCTTGGAGCAGCTGCTCCAGTGGAAGGGGTCCCTGCCTGTGGTAGGGGTTGGAGCTGGAGGAGCTTTAAGGTCCCTTCAACCCAAACCACTCTGTGATTACAGGGTTTATCCATACACTAATGACTCAGTGAAGCATCAGCCATTAGCTGAAGGAGATACTCAGCTCACATTACCTGTTCCTTCAGTGCTGTATTCTTCATGGAATCCCAGATTGCTTTGGATTGGAGGGACCTTGAAACTCCTCCAGCTCCAAACCCCTGCCATGGGCAGGGACCCCTTCCACTGGAGCAGCTGCTCCAAGCCCCTGTGTCCAACCTGGCCTTGAGCACTGCCAGGGATGGGGCAGCCACAGCTCCTCTGGGCACCCTACATCCTTCATCTGCATGTCCTTATTAGGAACCACATGGGAAACCTTCCTGCCTGTTCATTATGCCCACAAACTCCTTTCATGCAGTCCCAAACACTTGCTGGCTCCAGGTCTATGCAACATTACTTCAGTCTCTACACTGTATACCTTGAGGCTTTTTATTGCATCTCAGAAGGGTAAGAACAATGGTAGCTCCCAAGCAGGGAGTGCTGGAGGGCATTTGGAGACCCAGATTGAGAGCAGAAGTTAGAGACAATCATAGAGCATCAGGTTGGAGGAGACCTCAAGGATCACCTGCTCCAAACTTTGCAGGCACAGCATGACCTGGACTCAGTGTCCCACCACCCTGTCCAGCCCCATCTTAACAGTGTCCAGTAGTAGGGAGTCACCACTTCCAAGTGAGCAGGGTTGTGCACTCATCTGAACACCATGACAAGTGCTGTTCCCACCAGAGCTCCAGGGATGCCCAGTGTGCACACAGCATCGTGAGCATCACGGTCTCTCTTTCTCTCTTCCATCCCAAGCGCTCACATCTGCAAGGAAGGTTGTCGCAATGGCTGGACTGCTGCTTCTCTTCATCCTGGCCCTCCTGCTGCACAAGAGGGCTGCCTTTGTTCGCTGCCTCCAAAGGTGAGTCCATCTGCACCGAGCTCTGCATCACCAGGTAACACTGAGGCACATCCACCTCTTCTCACCAAGGCTCTCAGCATCCCCTTCCATGGACAGCCTCTATGTGGGGGTTCACTGTGCAATGCTGACCACCCTTCTTGTGAGCCAGGCTCCTCTGGCATCAGAGAGAACATGCAAGGGGATGCAGGTAGATGGGCTCTGATCCATGAGGAGAGCTCTCTCACAGCTTGCTGCCTCTCAGCCCAAAAGGGCAGCGCCAGCTTGAAGAGGTTTCATCCTTCCTGGCATTTCTGGGAGGTTTTCCATGGAGATTCTGAAAGAAAAAGTTATCCGATTTTAGGATATTTTGTCCCAAAAGTTCATTTTTTTTCCTAAAAGGCTCTTTTTTTTTTAATTCTTTTGGGATATTCAATCCCATTTTCAAGATTTTGCCTTTGATTTTCCCTTTTTTTTTTTTTAGTTCACTGAAAAATGCAAATAAAACTTAGAAAAACAAAAGATTTTATAACAGTGGAAAAAACAGGAAATATTTTACAACAGTTTGTGGAGGATAAACACTCTTATCCTCTTACTGCTCTGCACATTTTTCCCAGGTCAAATTGGTTTATAAGCTTAACTGAAAAGAACATGGGAATGTAACTGCAGAGAGGGAAAATCATGGAATCCCAGCCTGGTTTGTGTTGGAAGAGACCTTAAAGCTCCTCCAGCTCCAACCCCTGTCACAGGCAGGGACCCCTTCCACTGGAGCAGCTGCTCCAAGCCCCTGTGTCCAACCTGGCCTTGAGCACTGCCAGGGATGGGGCAGCCACAGCTTCTCTGGGCACCCTGTGCCAGCGCCTCAGCACCCTCCCAGGGAACAGCTTCTGCCTTATCTCCAACCTGAACTTCCCCTGTTTCAGTCTGAACCCATCACCCCTTGTCCTATCACTGCAGTCCCTGATGAAGAGCCCCTCTCCAGCATCCTTGGAGCCCCCTTCAGACACTGGAAGCTGCTCTGAGGTCTCCCCTTCAGGAGTCTTCTCTTCTCCAGGCTCAACAGCCCCAATGTTCTCAGCCTGGCTCCATACAGGAGCTGCTCCAGCCCCTGAGCATCCTCGTGGCCTCCTCTGGACTTGCTCCAACAGCTCCATCCCCTCCTTATATTGAGGACACCATAACTGCCCCCAGTGCTGCAAGTGGGGTCTCCCCAGAGCACAGCAGAGGGGCAGGATCCCCTCCCTGAGCTGCTGCTCACGCTCTGGGGGTGCCCCCAGCACACGTGGGGGTTCTGGGCTCCAGCACTCACTGAAGCTGGGTCATGGGAGCTGCTCCTCACCCAGCACCCCAAGTCCTGCTCCTCAGGCTCCATCCCATCTCCCCCAGCCTGGGTTTGTGCTGGGGTTGCCCTGACCAGGGGCAGGACCTTGCCCTTGGCCTGGTTGAGCTCCATGAGGTTCACACAGTCCCACCTCTGCAGCATGTTCAGGTCTATGTGGATCCATCCCTTCTCTCCAGCATCACTGCACCAACAGCTCAGTGTCATCACAAACTCATTCACAATCCCAAACCAAATGAGCCATCACATTCCCCTCCGTGATCCCTGCACATCCACAGGCTTCAGATTTGCTGGGCTCATTTATTCTGCCAGGAAGCAGGAAAGATCCACATGGAGATTTGTTCTCCTCTGTGCAGCAAGCTTGTGTTGTACCCAGCTTCCTGCTGTACTCCCAGTTTAGGTATCTCTACCCTATGTTATAGTCTCCAGAGCAGATACAATCAATGTTTTCCCCTTACCACAGTGACTTGTGGGTCTAATCTCAGATCAGGATTTAACCTTATGTGAAACCAGGTACAAATCAGGATTTAACTTATCCCATAGCTCTATTTCCTTGTTGTTTTACATCCCAGGGTCAGAGAACAAGGAAACCCCACCCAGTATTCCTCATAAGGTATTTGTCCATCAACAAAAGCAGTTGATGCTGCATGAAACCACTGTCCAAAGTCCATGTTCACTAAGCACTTGATGTTCTAGGTGTTGTAGGTGGCTACTTAGAAGAAAGGACAAAGGATGGAGTAGGAGTCATTCTTCTTCTGAAAGATGTAAGTGTTAAAATCCACGTTCTCAAAGGGCTTTAATTTCTTGGTACCTTCCAAACTTCCTTCTCCTCTCGCAGTAATTCTGCTCCCCCAGTTCCTTCCAGTGCTTCCAGTGAGGACACAGCCAAAGGGTGCAGCAGCCCTGCAGCAAACAGGTTGGGTTCAGGACAAAAGACAGTTTAGGGTAAAAAAGTAGCATGTTCCAACAAACAGAAGTGCTTTCATTGACAGCTCCATGGTGGCACAGCTGAAGGAAGCACAAGCAAAAGCAGGAATTCTGTCTGGATTGGGACAAACAGGAGATCTCTCCCAAAATGAGCCCTATGAGGCTGCAAAAGGGAGGGTCAAGTTCAAGCCTCTGCTTTGGTGCTGGCCATGGGCCTTTCCTGCTGTGGTGCTGCTGTTTGGAGAAGTGGCTCATTCCTCCAGGAATGTGGCTAATCTAAAGCTGATGCAGTTTGATCAGATTCAGTTTTCCAAGGAAAAGCTCCTTGGAAAAGAAATAGAAATCAATAAAATCCTGCTGCTTCTAGTTAGAAGAGCAGAAAACAGCTCAGGAACCAGAACAGGGGAAAGAGAGCAAGGAAGAAGAGCAGCTGGGGTCTCACCTCATATCATGTGCAGGGATCACCCATCCAGGAGCCCAGAGAGGAGCCATGGGGTGGGAAACTCATGGTCTTCAAGGAAAAACTGGAAACATGGGTTGTATGACATGGAGAAGTGATTGAGGAGATACAGGATAATAACCCCCAAATCCATGCAAGGCAACAAGTGAGACCTTGTCTTTTAGGTTGATCGTGGGCAGAACAAAAACAGGTGAGACTAAACTGAGAGATTTTGGTTAGAAAGATGTAAAAATAATGTTGTTTCTTTAGATACAGCACCAAGGAGATCCACCACATCATAGAACCATAGAATCCCAGCCTGGGACCTTAGAGCTCATTCAGTCCCAACCCATGCCACGGGCAGGGACCCCTTCCACTGGAGCAGCTGCTCCAAGCCCCTGTGTCCAGCCTAGCCTTGAGCACTGCCAGCCCCCAGGAGAAGGGTTTTGAACAAGTGAAGCTAAAAAGAGAGATGGGGAAGTGACTTTGATCTATCAATAGTTAGTTAAATACATCTGTCATTGTCATGAGGTGCTGATGAAATCAAGCACTGAACACAATGCAAAGGAGATTAGTCACATGGAGAGATCACGGGAGCAATCTAATCTTCAACAGAGCATTAGCATAACCCACAACATGAGTAAGAGGAGAGCAGAAGTAGTCTTGTATGGTAAGTCTGACATCTTTGTATCAGATGTTGTCTTAATACATCACGTGTGGTCTTGGAACACCACTGGAGACCAGGAATGAATTCATTCCATTGAGGTGATGCGTTTGAAGCATTTCACTCCAGTTTTGACAACATCTAAGTGAGAAAAGCCACTGAAGAGAGAAAACACAGTTAAGAATAGCAGGGAAGCACTGACACCAGGGCATGGGTTAGAAACTTCAGCCCAGGGAAGAGGAGGTGCCCTGGTTACATTGGCAGGGGATACACCCAGAAATTGAATCATGGAATGCTTTGTGTTGGAAGGGACCTCAAAGCCCATCCAGCTCCAACCCCTGCCATGAGCAGGGACCCCTTCCACTGGAGCAGCTGCTCCAAGCCCCTGTGTCCAACCTGGCCTTGAGCACTGCCAGGGATGGGGAATTCACAACCTCAACATCACCACTGGACCAAAACCAGCTCCATTCACTCAGTGCTGCACTAACCCTGACCTTTCCTTCCTCCAGGATGACCCAACAGAGGATGAGCTCTAAGCCAGAGCTGAGCCTCTCTGCATGCCACGAGGCCCCGGAGGGCTGCCAGAGCCGGGCCCAGCTCCAAGAGCAGCCTCACGCATCGCTGCCTCTGAGGAGCTGCAGGACAGCTTTGTTCACCCAAGCCTGACCCGTTAGTTGGGGTTTGTTCAGCTTTACACAGCAAAGTTACCTTCGAGGCATTCAACAGGGTTTGTTCTTGTTTCTCTGGACAATAAACAGCTTGTTTTCAGGTCTCCATGCTCCTCCAAAGGCTTCTAGCTCTGCTTCCTAGGGATTTTACTGTATCAGCATTCCTGGTCATCGGTTGATGGGCAATACAGACTCCACAGGCACATGGCAGGAGGTATCTCAACCAGGGGCTGGTGTTGGGACTGACCTTGCTTGGTGCCATGGAGAGTGGGATCCAGCACCCTCAGCATGTTTGCTGAGGACACCGTGCTGTGTGTACAGTGACACACTGCAGGGAAGGGATGGGATCCCCATGGATCAGGGCACACTGCAGGTGGGACCATTTGAGCCTCATGGAGATCAACCAAGCCAAGGGCAAGGTCCTGCCCCTGGGCTGGGGCAATCCCAGCACAAACCCAGGCTGGGGAAGATGGGATGGAGCAGCCTGAGGAGCAGGACTTGGGGTGCTGGGTGAGGAGCAGCTCCCCATGACCCAGCTTCAGTGAGTGCTTGAGCCCAGAACCCCCCCGTGAGCTGGGGGCACCCCCAGAGCGTGAGCAGCAGCTCAGGGAGGGGATCCTGCCCCTCTGCTGTGCTCTGGGGAGAGCTGAGAGCAGCTCCAGTGCCTAAAGGGGCTGCAGGAAAGCTGGAGAGGGGCTTATAGAAGGGGTCTGACTGAGCTCTTTCCATCCTTGTTTTTCCCACCACTTCATAGGACGACAAATCCCAGACTGGTTTGGGTTGGAAAGGACCTTAAGACCATCCAGTTCCAAACCCTTTCCAGGGGCAGGGACACCTCACCCTAGACCATGTCACCCAAGGCTCTGTCCAGCCTGGCTTTGAACACTGAACACTTCTGCTTCTGTGCCTGCTTTTGCCCTTGATCTCTCACTCACTCCTGCACTGACAGCCCCGAAGCAGCCCCAGGCACAGAGTTCAGACAGCACAACCCACGTCTGAACCCTTCACATCACCCAGAAACCTCCTCAAGCACTGCAGGAGCTCAGGAAACCTCCCTATGAATCCACCCAAAGAACCCCCACTCCTCCCTGACAGCACTGACAGCACAGTGAAAAGGAGGGGGAAATAACCAGCCCAGAACACCAACTAACACAGGAGACACTGCCCAGGGTCAGAGGCTGACATCCAGATGCATTTCTGTCCAAAGCAGGTGTTCTGGATTATTCCAGAGCCGCCTCAGAAGCTGGAGGCTGCCACCTTCCAGTGCTGTGGAACACAGCCACCGGTCCCCTCACAACACCTGCACAGCAGAGGATGCTGAGGCACAAGGCAGAGAAAGCACAATGATAACAAACCCCCAGTTATCAGCAGTGATCGTGAAGTGTCTCCATCACCCAGACCGAGCCCAAAGCAGGAGGGGACTTGCTGCACTGAGCCTTCAGCACCCTGTCTGAGCCTCCCTGGAGAGGAAAGGATCCATGGAAGAGCAACCTCCTCCTGCAGGCATGGGCTCAGGCCAGGAAGCTTGGTTTGAGAAGCAACCCCTTGGCACGGGCAACCGGAGTCAATGTGATGGAGCCCAGCGCTTGTCAGGGGAGTGGCTGAGAACAACACATGGTTAAGAACAGAACAGCAAAAAGCCTAAGGGGAAGCCGAGGCTGCACAGAGAGGTGGGGAATGAACCCCCCTGCCCCGGGCAGGGACCTCTTCCACTGGAGCAGCTGCTCCAAGCCCCTGTGTCCAACCTGGCCTTGAGCACTGCCAGGGATGGGGCAGCCACAGCTTCTCTGGGCACCCTGTGCCAGCGCCTCAGCACCCTCCCAGGGAACAGCTTCTGCCTCAGAGCTCAGCTCAGTCTCCCCTCTCTTGGGCAGGTTCAAGCCATTCCCCTTGGCCTGGCCCTCCAGGCCCTTGTCCCAAGCCCCTCTCCAGCTTTCCTGCAGCCCCTTTAGGCACTGGAGCTGCTCTCAGCTCTCCCCTCCAGGAGCCTTCTCTTGTCCAGGTTGCCTCAGCACAGGTACCGACACACACCGCGTTACTCCTTTCCTTACCCTCACAAACCCACACCTGTGCCTGCACAAACCGCATTTTATCCTTTTTATTAAAAGAATGTTTCATTTAGGACAACGCATCAACAAGACCTGAACGTGTCCCCCCTGCACCGACACACACTGCCCACCGCGGGTCCCTCCATGCACACTGCCACTTTTGTGGCAGATCCCCCCACAGACGATCCCCCCGTTGTCTCTCTCCCAGCCACACACCTCACCCCTCACACCTCACACCTCACACCGCACACCTCACACCTCACACACCTCACACCTCACACACCTCACACACCTCACACCTCACACCATACACACCTCTCTCCTCACATCGCACACCTCACACCATTCTCTTCACACCCCTCACACACCTCACACCGCACACCTCACACACCTCACACCCCACACCTCTCTCCTCACACCGCACACCTCACATCACACACCCCACACCTCACACACCTCACACCTCACACACCTCACACACCTCACACACCTCACACCTCACACACCTCACACACCTCACACCTCACACACCTCACACACCTCACACCTCACACCATACACACCTCTCTCCTCACATCGCACACCTCACACCATTCTCTTCACACACCTCACACACCTCACACACCTCACACACCTCACACCCCACACCTCTCTCCTCACACCGCACACCTCACATCACACACCCCACACCTCACACACCTCACACCTCACACACCTCACACACCTCACACACCTCACACCTCACACACCTCACACACCTCACACACCGCACACCTCACACACCTCACACCTCACACACCTCACACACCTCACACCTCACACACCTCACACACCTCACACCTCACACACCTCACACACCTCACACCTCACACACCTCACACACCTCACACACCACACACCTCACACACCTCACACACCTCACACCTCACACACCTCACACACCTCACACCTCACACACCTCACACACCACACACCTCACACACCTCACACACCTCACACACCACACACCTCACACCTCACACACCTCACACACCTCACACCTCACACACCTCACACACCTCACACACCACACACCTCACACACCTCACACACCTCACACACCACACACCTCACACACCTCACACACCACACACCTCACACACCTCACACACCTCACACACCTCACACCTCACACACCTCACACACCTCACACACCACACACCTCACACACCTCACACAGCTCACACCGCACACCTCACACACCTCACACACCTCACACACCACACACCTCACACACCTCACACACCTCACACACCGCACACACCTCACACACCTCACACACCGCACACACCTCACACACCTCACACCTCACACACCTCACACACCTCACACACCACACACCTCACACCTCACACCTCACACACCTCACACACCTCACACACCACACACCTCACACACCTCACACACCTCACACCTCACACACCTCACACACCTCACACCTCACACACCTCACACACCTCACACACCACACACCTCACACACCTCACACACCTCACACACCACACACCTCACACACCTCACACACCTCACACACCTCACACACCTCACACACCTCACACACCTCACACCGCACACACCTCACACCTCACACACCTCACACACCCCACACACCTCACACCTCACACCTCACACACCTCACACACCTCACACACCTCACACACCTCACACACCTCACACACCACACACCTCACACACCTCACACACCTCACACACCACACACCTCACACCTCACACACCTCACACACCTCACACCTCACACACCTCACACACCTCACACACCACACACCTCACACACCTCACACACCACACCACCTCACACACCTCACACACCTCACACACCTCACACCTCACACACCTCACACACCTCACACACCACACACCTCACACACCTCACACACCTCACACCGCACACACCTCACACCTCACACACCTCACACACCCCACACACCTCACACCTCACACACCTCACACACCCCACACACCTCACACCTCACACACCTCACACACCTCACACACCTCACACACCTCACACCGTTCTCCTCACACACCTCACACACCTCACACACCTCACACACCACACACCTCACACACCTCACACACCTCACACACCGCACACACCTCACACACCTCACACACCGCACACACCTCACACACCTCACACCTCACACACCCCACACACCTCACACACCTCACACCTCACACACCTCACACCTCACACACCTCACACACCTCACACACCTCACACACCACACACACCACACACCTCACACACCTCACACCCCACACACCTCACACCTCACACACCTCACACACCCCACAACACCTCACACCTCACACACCTCACACCTCACACACCTCACACACCTCACACACCTCACACACCTCACACCGTTCTCCTCACACTGCACACCTCACACACCTCACACACCTCACACACCTCACACACCTCACACCCCACACACCTCACACCTCACACCTCACACACCCCACACACCTCACACCCCACACACCTCACACACCTCACACCTCACACACCTCACACACCCCACACACCTCACACACCTCACACACTCACACACCTCACACACCTCACACACCTCACACACCACACACCTCACACACCTCACACCTCACACACCTCACACACCCCACACACCTCACACACCACACACCTCACACACCTCACACCTCACACACCTCACACACCTCACACCTCACACACCTCACACACCTCACACACCTCACACACCTCACACCTCACACACCGCACACACCTCACACACCTCACACACCTCACACACCGCACACACCTCACACCGCTCTCCTCACACCTCACACCCCTCACACCTCACACCTCACACCGCACACCTCGCACACCTCACACCGCTCTCCTCACACCGCTCTCCTCACACCTCTCCCTCCTCTCCCCCTCATGGCGGCGGTCTCGCCCCGCGCTCCCCTCAGCGCCGCCGGCTCCATCCGGTTCCAGCCGGTCCGGAGCCGCCCTCCGGCGGGTGGGGAACGTCACTGAGACGCGCCGCCGAGTGACGTCAGCGCCGCGGAGTGACGTCAGAGCTGCGCCGCGCCGTGCAATGGAGAGGATGGATGAGTGGCTGGTGCTGTCGCTGAGCCAGTGAGTGAGGGTCGGATCCCATTCCCGTTCCCGTTCTCGTTCCCGTTCCCATTCCCATTCCCGGTCCGTTCCCATTCCCGTTCCCCTTCCCGTTCCCATTCCCATTCCTGTTCCCATTCCCGGCCCCGTTCCCATTCCCTGTCCCGTTCCCATTCCTGTTCCCGTTCCCGTTCCCATTCCCATTCCTGCTCCCATTCCCTTTCCCGGTCCCGTTCCCGTTCCCTGTCCCGGTACCGTTCCCATTCCCGTTCCCATTCCCATTCCCGTCCCATTCCCGGTCCCGTTCCCATTCCCGTTCAGCCGCCGCTCTCTCCCCCTCCGTGTCCCTGCAGGTACGAGGACCTGCACGCCTTCCAGCTCCAGGCGCCCACCCGCTTACTCGAATGGGCTCCGGGGAACCGTGAGTGCTCATTGTTCCTGTGGGGATCCATGGGGAAGGGCCCTGGGGTCGGCACAGGACCGGGTAGCCCCACACCACTGGTCTATGGCCATCACCGTGACCCTGTGCCTCCCACCCACCCCAAGGTGTGTTCGTGGCCGGGTATGGTGATACCGGTAAGAACGAGATCCTACAGCTGCTGCCGCCGCCACCGATACGGGATGTGGTGACCAAGGTGGGTGCTGTGGGCAGGAGGGCACCGCATCCCTCTGTGCCCCTCGGCTTGGGGTCCTCAGGAGCGAGACAAGGATGGGGGGCACAGGGTGGGATCTGGTCCCTGTTGCTCTGCCCAGGGCTTGGCTGGGCTGTGAGCACAGAGGGAAAAGGGTTTAAGGGGTGATGTAGATGAAGGGGGTGCTCTGGAGAGGGGCTCTGCATCAGGGACTGCAGTGATAGGACAAGGGGTGATGGGTTCAGACTGAAACAGGGGAAGTTCAGGTTGGAGATAAGGCAGAAGCTGTTCCCTGGGAGGGTGCTGAGGCACTGGCACAGGGTGCCCAGAGAAGCTGTGGCTGCCCCATCCCTGGCAGTGTTCAAGGCCAGGTTGGACACAGGGGCTTGGAGCAGCTGCTCCTGTGGCAGGGGTTGGAGCTGGAGGAGCTTTAAGGTCCTTTCCAACCCAAACCAGTCTGGGATTTTTATGATATGATTCTTGACAGGAGGTTTCTGCAGCTTCTCTTTAACCTTTTGTGGTCCCTCAGTCCTACAGCTCCTGTTGAATCAGGCATTGCTGGGCAGGCAGAAGAGAGTGGCTGTGTCTGTGTCTCTTTTCAGGGTAACCAACCACACCAAACTGCATTGATAAGTGATCAGAAATCCCTTTGCTTCTGGTTTCTAGAGCCTGTTTCCAGAGAGAGAATTCAAGCTGGAATGTGGTGGATTTTCCGACCGCCCCATATACAGCCTGAAGTGTGTGCCTGGCACCAGGTAAGGCATTGAGGTCCTTCCAGAGCATATTGGAGATGCAGAAGGAGCTCATCCACTGGGAGAAAGCTCCTTTTCCTTCCTTGCTTCCTGACCTAGCTGTGAGAGTACAGAGGGGAGCTGCTGGCCAGTGCCATGGAGTGCTCCTCCCAGCACCTTGTCTTGGTGTTTGGAGAGGAGCAATGACTTGGGGTGCTCATGAGAATGGATTGCAGCCCTGCCAGCCCCAGGGGCTCTGTGTGTGTGTTCACAAAGGTTCCCTTTCCTGCTGTTAGACCCAGCAAACCCACTTCCCTCTGGCTGATTCATTTCACCCCTTCAGCTCTCTCCTCCTACATGAGCCCCTAATGCTACTTTGGGGCTCTGCACCATCCTTAGTCTAGCACTTATGGAATATGTGTTAATTCAATGCCATTCCCTGGGACTGTCTTTACCCTGGTGTGAGGAGTTCCAGGATTCTGGTCCTTCCAGCCCTTGCTATGCTCCAAGCACAGGGAAAAGCCTCTGAGCACAGGAGGAGCAGCTTGTCCCAGGCTCTTCTCTGCTCCTGAAGAGTTGTATGGGGTTCTTGTTCTTTCAGCTTGCTGGTGACCAGTGGCCCACGAGACAGCTCCCTCCAGCTCTGGAAGGTGTCAGCAGAGGACTCGAGTAAGGAACAGACAACGTTTTCTCGGTGTAGTTTTGCAATGCAGTCTTTTCATGGAGCATCTTTAGCTTCCCCTTTTGCTTGGCTATAAAAGGAGGAGAGGAGCACCAGTCCCATTAGGTAACATCCTGAGTGACTGCCCTTGCATGGCAGGGCATAGAGAAGGGCACAAGGGAAGTGTCTGTGCCAACTCTGGTGGCTTGGAAAGATGGGGACTTGCCAGCATAAACCTCCTAAGGGAATTAGGAGATTTAGGCCTCTCACAGTGGCTTTCCACTTAGTTGTAAGCTCTTAAGCATACAAACAAGCCTCTTCCTTATCCATTTGGCACAGTGTTACCTTTGAAATCCAAAGGTTGGAAATAAAAGAGCTCCTTACACTGCTATTCAGGTTATTCCATGAAACACCTCAGTTCTCCTCTCTCTGCCTTAGAAAAAAGGGTTGTTGTTGCCTTGGTACAGCAAATTGGGAAACAGCAAATTGGGAAACACTGAAACCACCAGAAAGGAAGTGCAAAACATTGTTGAAAGCTTTCTTATGCTTCCTCCTTGAAAATCAGCATCTTGCTTCACGACTTCCCATGTGTTTGGCTGGATTTGCCATGGTAATCCTGGCTGGATGTATTGGCACAGTGGGTTTATTCTGGTGAGGGCTTTTAGTCGTAATTGGCTTCCTTATTGCTTTAGTAGGTCACTTTTAGCTTTGTGAAACAGCTTAATCTCGGGGATTACTTGACTCCTGATGTGCTTTACAGCTGCTCTTCTCTCCCAAACAGATGTCATTAAACCTGTAAGTGCCATACCTACAGAAAATGGGCATCCGTGGGCTAGAATTGCAACCACAGCAGCCAGAGCGCAGTGGGTCCTGCATGGATCAACCCTTGACAGTGTCCACATTACAGAGGTGGAATCGAGGAAGAATATCTACGTGGCAGGTATTCCAGTTAACTGTCTGCTGGGGCAAAGCTTTGGGTAGAGCAAGAGGAACTGCTCAGGCAGCAAACACTTCACTGCACGGGTGCTTCCCAACACATGCCCAAGGGTATAAAGATGTATCTCGAAAGAAGTTACCATGCTCTGGGCTGTCTCCAGCTTCTCACTACTCCCATGACAGTGATTCCTCAGGCTTCTGCCCAGATCTGAGTCCTAAGAGAGCAGCACAGATGGTTTCAGTGCACAGAATTGGGTTAGCAGAGGGATGCTGCTGCATGCATTGGCCCAGACAAGGCAGGTGCTGGCCTCAGAATCACATCACTCACAGGCATCAGTTTACTCCTGAGTGAGCTCTGTGTGACTCTGTGTTATCCTTGGGCAGGTTCAAGCCATTCCCCTTGGCCTGGCCCTCCAGGCCCTTGTCCCAAGCCCCTCTCCAGCTTTCCTGCAGCCCCTTTAGGCACTGGAGCTGCTCTCAGCTCTCCCCTTCAGGAGCCTTCTCTTGCCCAGGCTGCCCCAGCCCAGCTCTCAGCCTGGCTCCAGAGCAGAGCATCTCCATGGCCTCCTCGGGCCTCACTCCAACAGCTCCACATCCCTCCTGTGTTGGGAACACCAGAACTGCACAGTGCTGCAAGTGGGGTCTCACAAGAGCAGAGCAGAGAGGCAGAGTCCCCTCCCTCAACCTGCTGCTCACACTGGGGGTGCATCCCAAGGACACAGTGCTCTGAAAGCCACCCCAAAGGACAAGGCTCAGACAAATGCTCCTCACACCACCTGAGATGCTCCTCTCTTTCCTAGCCCCCAGCAGCAGCGAGAAGCTCAGTGGCCTGGCCTTCCTGGACTGCAACACCTTGCTCCTGTGCTGTGCCAATGGGCAGCTGTACCTGGGTGATGTTCGACAGCCGGAGGCTCCCTTGGAGGCTGTGTCTGTGCCCTGGGAGCTGGGTGACGAGCGGTGGTGCATGGGAGTCAGGCAGACAGCTCCAGGCTCTGCATCAAGCTCCCATCCCATAGCTTGCCTCTCCAACAGAGGCCACATCACTCTCACAGATGTAAGGAAACCCTTGGAGCATTTGGCCTCAGCAAAGTGCAGTGTTTCCCTCGCCCAGCCCTAATGCAGAATTCCTGTGTGTGTCCTGGGCTCCTGCTCTGGAAGGCTGCCTTGCCATTTCAGGTATGTGCTTTGGGGCCCAGAGCTCCCTTTCTGGAGGCTTTTTTGGAATCGTAGAATGGTTTGTGCTGACGGGAGCTTAAATCCCATCCAGCTCCAACCCCTGCCACAGGCAGGGACCCCTTCCACTGGAGCAGCTGCTCCAAGCCCCTGTGTCCAACCTGGCCTTGAGCACTGCCAGGGATGGGGCATCTACCTCTTCCTTGCACTGAAGTCCCAGTTCCACCCTCCCAGGGAACAGCTTCTGCCTTATCTCCAACCTGAACTTGCCCTGTTTCAGTCTGAACCCATCACCCCTTGTCCTATCACTGCAGTCCCTGATGAAGAGCCCCTCTCCAGCATCCCTGTAGCCCCTTCAGACACTGGAAGCTGCTCTGAGGTCTCCGCGCAGCTTCTCTTCTCCAGGCTCAACAGCCCCAATGTTCTCAGCCTGGCTCCATACAGGAGCTGCTCCATCCCTCTTATGCAGACAGGGGACAGTCTGAGCTGTGTCTATCAGTTCCCCTCCACCTCAAACACCCCAGGCAGGGGGGGCTGTTCAGAGCTGTCCCTGGAGCCAACAGACCTGGGAGCTCAACATCCTCTGCTGCTTCTTCTCCCCAACAACCACAGATGGAGCCTGGCTGGGTTTGGGGGGGCTCCAGCTTCCCTCCCAACACCCCGAGCTCTCTGCACACACTGCCCTGACGGTGCCAGTGACCTCCTGGCTGCAGGGACACTGCTGATAACAGCTGGGCAGCACAAGCTGCCTCATAGCCAGAGCATTGCAAAACCCAAGCAGCAAATGTGGAAGCTGGGGGATTTTGGCCTGCATTCACCTCAGCAGCTGGGAGCTCAAGGCAAGCTCCTCAGAGGCTTTGGCTGCTTTGCTGTCACAGGTTTCCAGGCTGAGCCTTTGTCCTGCTTTCTGGCTCAGCAGCTCTGGAACAATGTGATTGACTTGGGGTGTCTCTTGTTCCTTTCCCTCAGGTTTCGATGGGGCTGTGCACGTGTATGACACTGGGAGCTGGGACAGCTCCACCAGCCCAGCACAACCAACCTTTGTCCACAAAGGCCACATGTTTGGTGAAGAGGACAGCAATGGAGAGCCCCCCCTGCTCACAGCTCACACGTGGCACCCACAGAAACCAAGAACATTGCTGTCAGCAGCCAGCGATGGTACCCTGCACATCTGGGACTGGGTTCAGCCCAAAGGGACGCGTGGGTAGCTTGTACTTGTGAGCTGCGAGGTGTTTCCTGTCTATGTGTAGGCTGGGAGGTGGCCATTTACATGCACAGACAGTGATGAGCTGCTTGTAGTGAACACAACCAACTGCAAAGAGCTCTTTGGAAACAGATCTGAACTCTCGATGCTGTGAGTTGTTCTGTCTCCCATAGCAGTGTAGTAGTCTGCTTGTATCTACTGACAGCGAACATCCTGCCCCTGTTTTATCATAGCCCTGCCTTGTCACACATGTGCTTTTCAGAAGCCAAGAGCCACCACAAAAGGAGTAGCTGGAGGAAACAGGCTGCTCTGTGGTGTATTTAACCCACTGCCTCCCATCCTGCAGCACCCGGGGGAGGGCTGTGCACCCCATGGGGTGCTGGTAGATCATCACATGCATGTGTCACGAGTAGGGTGGCCTCTGCTCAGGAAGCCACAGCCTGCAAAAGGAACAGGAACAACCCCTGCAGCCCCAGCCTGCTGCAAGCTTTGTCCTTCCTCCGGCTCAGCAAAGGCACTGGGATCCTTGGGTGCTTCTTCCACCAGCTGGAAGTTGAAATGCAATGGAGGTAATGGGAATTGCTGGGCTTCAGGAAGCCAGGCACTGGTTCTGCTGTGTTACCAAGGTGCTATTTAGTGGGGGGGGGTCTCTGCTCCTTATCCTGACCATGAAAACCAGCCTGTGTCAGGGAGGAGGGTACAGGCAGGGGGGTCCCTGCCTTGCTCACTGTGATCTGCTCCCACTGGCAGCAGCCAAGCTGCATCTTGCAGTGCAAAGGCTCAGCTGCATCCTGCCTCCCAGCACCCCACATTCCTGTCCCTTATGCCTCCCCACTGCCTGTTCCTGCAGTCAGGAGGGGGCAGAGGGAGTTGAGCCTGGATGAACTGGGTGCTGCACTGGGTGGCTTGGGGTGAAGGTTGTGCTGGGGAAGCCTTGGAGCTGGGAATGTGCTGTACTGACCTGCACTGCTGGGTCATGGACACGCATGTTTGCCTGCAGGGGCTGAGGCTGGAAACCTCTGTCTGCCGTCTGATAACGGAAGGAAGCTTCTCATGGGGCTTCTCACAGCACAAGCTGTGTGGGTTTTTCCATTCCACACCCAAAACTATCCCAAAAGTGTCCCAAAACTATCCCCAAACTATCCCAAAACTATCCCCAAAGTATCCCAAAACTATCCATGCCTGTGTGGCTGTGTGAAAGAGGGGCCTGCCTGAACCTGGGGGGTGATGCTTGGAAGCCTGCATCACCACCAGCAGTAGGAAGAAGGCTCTTTGAGCCCAAAGGAGCTGAGCACTGGTGCAGCAATGCCTCCCCTTCCTCCTGTCCACCCCTGGGATGTCCCCAGCAGAACCAGTCTGGCTCTGGCCATGTCAGACTGGGGTGACTGGGGTTTTGCCAGGGGCTGGGACGATTTGAGCCCCAGTGAGGGGCTGCAAAGAGGCCTCCTGGCTTTGCAGGTTCTCCAGGTCAGGTACTGGGTCCATGGGAGCACAGTGCACCCATGCCCTGCTCTAGCCCAACAGTGGGACCTGGGGCAGTCCCAGCAGGGCTGGTGTGAGGCTGATGGGGGTGTAGGCATCGAGGGTGCCCAGCCCAGCACCCTCCCAGGGAACAGCTTCTGCCTCAGAGCTCAGCTCAGTCTCCCCTCTCTTGGGCAGGTTCAAGCCATTCCCCTTGGCCTGGCCCTCCAGGCCCTTGTCCCAAGCCCCTCTCCAGCTTTCCTGCAGCCCCTTTAGGCACTGGAGCTGCTCTCAGGGCTCCCCAGAGCACAGCAGAGGGGCAGGATCCCCTCCCTGAGCTGCTGCTCACGCTCTGGGGGTGCCCCCAGCACATGGGGGGTCCCATAGGAGCTGATGGGCAGGGCAGGTTCCTCTCCCTGCATGGGGCTGGCCCCACAGCCCTCCCCACAAACAGACTTCCTCCCCATCCCCATTGCAGGGCTGTGCTGGTGCAGCTGGGGAGCAGAAGCAGCAGAGCTGAGCCTGACGCCCTCCCCATGCCTGTGGGGCAGGCAATGCAGACGTGCGGAGGAGCAGGACGTGAGCAGCAGCACAGTTTGTACCCATCTGAGCTTCCCCTTTCCCCACAGGTCTTAACCCTTCTTGTCCAGCTTGGCCTGGATGTGCCAGGGAATGGAGATGTCCAAACTGAAGCACTTGCACCTGTGGTAGAAAGGGGGATGCACAGAGGAGGGATCTCCTCTAAACGGGATGCTGGGGATGGCATCACATAGAATCCCAGCCTGGTTTGGGTTGGAAGGGACCTCAAAGCCCATCCAGTTCCAATCCCTGTAATGCACAGGGACCCCCTTCCACTGGAGCAGCTGCTCCAAGCCCCTGTGTCCAACCTGGCCTTGAGCACTGCCAGGGATGGGGCAGCCACATCCCTGGATCCCATCTCCCCCCAAACCCATCCCAGTGGTTTCAAGGAGCAACCCAAGGCCTCAAAGCAGAAGTCCCCATCTTAAAACCACTTCAGCACCTTCTGCAAGAGCTGTTGCAGCATCAGCATCTCCTCAGCCCCTGCTGTTGCACACAGTGGTTGCATTAGGTTTTCCTTTGCTCTCACAATGTCCCTTTGAGGTGTTCCTCTCTTGTACCTCCCCTCCTTGCTGCTCCCTTGAGCTGTTGGCCTCAATGCTGCTGGTGGGCACCAGCTCCTGGGTGTATCCATCCCATAGTGCCAGCCTATAGGGCACAGCTTCTAGGAACTGACCCATCAACCCCATGTTCCTCAGCAGGCACAGGATGGACACTGCTTGTGAGCATTTGCAGACCATTCATGCTGGACACCTGGGGCCATCCAGAATCACACCCTATGGGATGCCCAAACCTTCATCCCCTCCCTGGGTCCTAGGGCTGCATCTGCTGGGGGATGCCTGGATCCAGGGCAGTGATGAGGGGATGCAGAGGGATGGGGTGGCTCAGAGGGCTGGAGGAGCTGGATCCCATGTGGTGACCGTGTCCATCTGCTTGGAGGAGCTGGATCCCATGTGGTGACCATGTCCATCTGCTGGGGGATGCCTGGATCCAGGGCAGTGATGAGGGGATGCAGAGGGATGGGGTGGCTCAGAGGGCAGGAGGAGCTGGATCCCATTGGTGACCGTGTCCATCTGCTGGGGGATGCCTGGATCCAGGGCAGTGATGAGGGGATGCAGAGGGATGGGATGGCTCAGAGGGCAGGAGGAGCTGGATCCCATTGGTGACCGTGTCCATCTGCTCTGGTCTTCCAGGAGCAGGGCACTGCTGGATCCATGCCTTACCCTGTCCTGGGTTAGTGATCCCTCACCCCCATTGCAGGGGTCAGCTCGGAGCAAGCAGGGTGCTGGGGGGGGTGACAGGCACCTCCTGTCCTGCCCCTGCACTTGGGACACCTCAGTGGGAGCCCTGTGGCACCAGAGCATGGATCTGTGTGGCTCTGGCTCCAGCCTGGAGCATGGACACACACACATGGGCACCGGTGTGAGGACAGGAGCCAGCTGGCACTTGGCCACCATGTCTGGAATGAGGATGTGCCAGGAAGCTCGATGGTCAAAGTCTCCTATGGGATAAGGGGCTCGGGAGGGCAGCTGGGGTTGATACTGAGTCCCAGGGACCAGGCAGGGGTGTCCCAGCACCGACATCCAGGCAGGTGACAGGCACAGGGATGCTGGAACACCGAGGCTGGAGCTGGGATGATGCTGGAGGCTGACACACACCTTAATGCAGGAGTGAATGGATTCCCTAAACTGCAGCTGAGAGGAACAGAGGGGGAAGATGCTGAGAGCTGGGATGGGGGAGCCCTGAGAGCAGCTCCAGTGCCTAAAGGGGCTGCAGGAAAGCTGAGAGGGGCTTGGGACAAGGGCCTGGAGGGCCAGGCCAAGGGGAATGGCTTGAACCTGCCCAAGAGAGGGGAGACTGAGCTGAGCTCAGGGAGGATGCTGAGGTGCCCATCACCTCCTCTGTGTTCCAGGGCTCGGACACCCCAGGCCTGCTCCATGTCCCATATCCCGAGCCAAGAGACGTGTCCAGGCGCCGGGACTGGATCTTTATTCTCTTTCCTTTGTCCTTCTGAGTTTAATAAACTAGAATAATTTATTTGACAGACACAGAAACATCACAGAGACTGGGGGGGGGGGGGGGGGGGGGGGGGGCGAGGAGCAGTCACCCAGAACAGTACAAAGGAACCACTTACAAAAGAAGTACCACGCTGCCCATCAGCTTTACCCCCAAAAGGGGGGGGAGAGCTCAGCTCTGCACCCCACTTCCCATCCAGAGGGATGGAGCCATCCCCATGGATCGCTCTCCGATGCCAGCGCCGACCGCAAGAGCACAATAAATAATGGGAATGGTCTCTTGGTTGTGGTGGGAGACCCAAGACCCCGGTGAGGGTCCATGGGGTGGGATGGGTGCTGGGTGGGCACGAGCACCCGGTGACACACTGGTTAAGGTGGCAAATGCTGTGTGCCCCTTCCCTCCCCATCCCCAAATAGGTGCTTGACCCCATGCAGGCACAGACAGGGGGGGAAACATGGACCAGGGGAGCTTGGCAGCTTGGGAATGGAGGAACCATCCCCAGTGGAACCCCACTGGGAACAAGGTGGTTACACCAAGACCCTGCTGGGCATTTGCAGCCTCTCCCGGTGCGAGCATCGCGTGGCTGATGGCATGGATCCATGTGGGATGAGCTTCCCTGCCCTGGCATCCCATAGCTCCCAGCTCCATCCCTGCAGGGAGGCTGCACTGCTGTAAATCCCATTGGAGCTGATGAACCCCCCCCTAGGGCTGGCTCCTTTAGGAAGCTTTTGGGATAAGACCCATCCTGCTGCCTCCTTTTGGAGGCTCAGCCAAGGGCAGGGGCTCCATGGGGCAAAGCCAGGCTGGTGCATCCCACATGCAGCAGGGCCGGAGAGGAGGGGACACCCCAAGTGTGTGGGTGCCCTTTCCCATGAGCAGGCTGCCTAGAAAAGACCCGACCCCCCCCAACCCCCCACATCTGCTGCACCCCCCACCCATTCCTTCCCATTACAAACTGGTGTTGAGACTGGACTTGGATAGAAAACACATAAAAGAGGCAGCTCATAGGAAAGGGGACATGGGGATGGATGGATGGGGAAAAGGGGGTGCCAATGGAAGCGGTGCAGCCCCCCCCAGTGCTTCCAGTACCCCTCCGGCCGTGCCCTGCAGTGGCTTTGGCAGCTGCATGAAGTGACAAGAGCAGTGGCACAGCTGGAGGGTTATAATTGCTGTGACCCGCGGGCGAAGCCGGAGCCTCCGGTCCAGGTAGAAACCAAACTCCATCATCATACAAAAGGAGAAGCAGCCGGATGTCCCCCCCCGGCAGCGGCAGTGGGGACACGGGTTGGGGGGGGCTTATCTGTCATTGAGCTGGGGGGAGTTCGTCCGCTCCTCCTCATCCTCCTTGTCGTCCTTCATGCCCTTGAGTCGCTGGCGGGCGAAGTCTTCGAAGACGATGTCGTCGTCGCTGGGGGGGACAGGAGGGAGAGGGGATGTGATGGGGGGCGTGGGGGGAGAGGGGGTCCGGGATGGGCCCTGCTGTGCTCACTGCCTGCACTGTGAGGGTGCAGCCTGGGGGGGGGAAACCTTCGTCCTTCAGCAAAGAACCTTGTCTCAAAGGTTGTTGTAGAACCATGGAATGGGTTGGGTTGGAAGGGTCTTAAAATCATAGAACTATGGAATGGGTTGGGTTGGAAGGGTCTTAAAGATCATGGAATGGGTTGGGTTGGAAGGGTCTTAAAGATCATGGAACCATGGAATGGGTTGGAAGGGCCTTAAAGATCATAGAACCATGGAATGGGTTGGGTTGGAAGGGACCTTAAAGATCATAGAACCATGGAATGGGTTGGGTTGGAAGGGCCTTAAAGATCATGGAATGGGTTGGGTTGGAAGGGTCTTAAAGGTCATGGAATGGGTTGGGTTAGAAGGGTCTTAAAGATCATGGAATGGGTTGGGTTGGAAGGGTCTTAAAGATCACAGAACTATGGAATGGGTTGGTTGGAAGGGTCTTAAAGATCATAGAACCATGGAATGGGTTGGGTTGGAAGGGTCTTAAAAATCATAGAACTATGGAATGGGTTGGTTTGGAAGGGACCTTAAAGATCATAGAACCATGGAATGGGTTGGGTTGAAAGGGCCTTAAAGATCATGGAATGGGTTGGGTTGGAAGGGCCTTAAAGATCATAGAACCATGGAATGGGTTGAAAGGGTCTTAAAGATCACAGAACCATGGAATGGGTTGGGTTGGAAGGGACCTTAAAGATCATAGAACCATGGAATGGGTTGGGTTGAAAGGGCCTTAAAGATCATGGAATGGGTTGGGTTGGAAGGGCCTTAAAGATCATAGAACCATGGAATGGGTTGGGTTGGAAGGGGTCTTAAGAGTCTGTGGACTCATGGAATGGCTTGGAAGGGGCCTTAAAGATCATGCAATGATTTGGGTTGGAAGAGTCGTAAAGATCATAGAATCATGAAGTTATTTAGGTTGGAAGGGTCCCTAAAGATTGTAGAATCATGGAATGGTTTGGATTGGAAGGGTCCTTAAAGATCATGGAATCATGGAATGGGTAGAGTTGGAAGGGGCCTTAGAGATGCTATCAAATAGGTTGGGGTGGAAAGGTACTTCAGGGTCATAGAATCATGGAATGGATTGGAAGGGTCTGAAAGATCATACAGTGGGGTGAGTTGGAAGGGTCCTTACAGCTCATAGAATCGTGGGTTGGAAAGGTACTTAAAGATCATGGGAGTCATTGAATGGGTTGGATTGGAAGGGTCCCTAAAGGTTACAAAATCATGGAATGGGTTTGAAGGGGCCTTAAAGATCATGGAATCATGGAACAGTTTGGGTTGGAAAAGTCCTTAAAGATCAGATTGATCTGGGTTGGAAGGGGCCTTAAAGCTCATCTGTTTCCAGCATCCGGAACATGCACCTCCATCCCCAGGAACACCATGGGGACACCACAGGGACACCACATGGACACCATAGGGACATCCCCCCCATCCCAACACACAACCCGGCGGGTGCTTCCTTACTGTGGTTTCTCCTGGGGTGTTTGGAAGCCATGCAAGGAGATGGCAAAGGAGAGAAGAGAGATGGGCAGAACATGCGTGGTGGGTTACATGCATGGGGTTAGTCACCATGGTGTGGGGTTAGGGGGTTAGGGGGTGCCACGAGACCTCTGCAAACCCTTCCCCTTCCCCACACAGACCCCACATTGGGTGGAAAACAATGGGTTTTGTGTCTCTTACTTTGTGTCCAGCTCTATCAGGTTCGTATCTATGGGGGCTTCGTTCTCTGGAACTGAACAGAGGGATGGCACAGGCTCAGTCACTGCACACACCAGGATCTTTCCCATTGTCCCATTGGATGGGTGAGACCCACCACTGGTGTTTGGCAGGACCAGGGTGATGGGAACACCCCCAGGGACCTGCTCCTTGGTCCACAGGTTCCTCAACAGGAGGTAGAAACCTCCATCCACCCAGATAGGGAAGTGGGATGTTCCCGTTTCTCCCCATCCCATCCCCTTCCACCCCATCCCATCCCCTTCCACCCCATCCCATCCCATGGAGGGCCTGCCCCACACATGGAGCTGGCTGGTGCCCACTCACCATCCCGATGTGCCGGTTCCTCCTTGGGTTTGGGATGCATCAGGGTGAAGGGCAGCTCCACAGCGACGTCGCTGCAAGAGATGGGGCAGAGCTGGGGTGGGAGCAGCATCATCACCCCCATCCCCACTGCTGGAGACACCAACAGGGAGAAACCCTGTAGTATCCTCAGTGTAACCCCTTTAGAGCCACCATGCTCCTTGCTTGAGCCTGACCCCATGGCTGGGATCAGCACAACTCCCCCTGGGACAGGGGTTGGGCACAAGGAGGACATTGGGTGGCCCAAATCTGCTGTTCAGAAGCTTAGAAGCTGCTAAGGATCCAAATCCTCTGGCATTAGGCTGCGTGTCTGTGACCTGCAGTGGGGTCTGAGCACCTCTGGTACCATGGGACCATTAAAGCTCATGGAATGGGTTGGGTTGGAAGGGACCTTAAAGCTCTTGGAATGGGTTGGGTTGGAAGGGACCTTAAAGCTCTTGGAATGGGTTGGGTTGGAAGGGACCTTAAAGCTCATAGATTCCTGCATGGTGATGGTGGGAGAGGCTGAACATGGCCCTGAGCTCCTCCAGGGATGGGGTTGGGTGGCCTCAGCATCCCTGGGATGCACCAGGAACCACGGTCCTCATAGAACCCATGTTACTGGGACCAGTGTGAGGATGGAGACCAGGAAAACCCTGGAGACTCCTCCCCACAGCCCATTGATGCTCAGCCCCAAGGAGCCACCTTGGTGCTCTCCTCAGCCCTGGGTCCTTCTCACACCATCTCTACTGCTCCGACCCAGGGTTGGGGGATGAAGGATGAGACCCCCGTCACCATCCCCAGCCCCACAGCTCCTCACCCCACCACCTGGACCCCCTCTGGTGCTTGGCTTTGTGTGACTGGTGGCCCCAAGAGCATCCTTTGGATGAGTGTGGGGTGAAGGTGGCAGCGGAGGGGACCAAGGGGGTGGGTCTGGGGTGCAATGGGGGGTGCAGGGGTGGGTTGGGGCATTACCTGGAGGCGAGGTCTCCCAGCAGCCTGGTATGGATCAAAGGAGACAACACAGTGGTCACCATCCACCATGGACACACAACCACCCCACCAACCATGTCCCACCATGTGTGTCCCCATCACCCTGCTGAGTCCCAGCAGAGCTTTGGGGGTACCAGCTCAGGGGGGTCCCCATCACTCACCCTCCTCGTGACACCACCAGCTTCACCTTCACCTTGTAGGAGACAATAATGCCCAGGATCTCCTTGTTGGCTCCATCTCTTAACCTGGAGGAAGGGGTGGGTGAGCATCAGTGAAGGGATGTCCATAGGGACCAACCCCTGCATCCTCCTTTAGGTCCCCCCCATGGGGTCTCCTGCACCCTGGAGCAGGAGCAGGGCCTGGGGGGTCATGGTGGGCTCACAGGGTGCTGGAGGCCAGGTTGGTGTCCTCGTGCTTGAGCTTCCCATCCAGCGCCAGGCCCCGCTTCTCCCGGTTGTTGGCCAGGAACGGGGTCAGGGTGTAAACCTTGCAGAACGTCGAGCTCGGGGCCACCATGTCACTGGGGGTGATGGACACCATCAGACAGACCTCTCATAACCCCCATGGGCCACCCTGGACATCCCAGCCCATCCCTGTGCTAGGTTCAGTCTGGAGGTCATCTCCATCCCAAACCCATCCTAGAGGACATCTCCATCCTAAACCCATCCTAGAGGACATCTCCATTCCAAACCCATCCTAGAGGACATCTCCATCCCAAACCCATCCTAGAGGACATCTCCATCCCAAACCCATCCTAGAGGACATCTCTATCCCAAACCCATCCTAGAGGACATCTCCATCCCAAACCCATCCTAGAGGACATCTCCATCCCAAACCCATCCTAGAGGACATCTCCATCCCAAACCCATCCTAGAGGACATCTCCATCCCAAACCCATCCTAGAGGACATCTCCATTCCAATCCCATCCCAGAGAATATCTCCATCCCAACCCAAGACCCAGTCCAGACATCTCCATCCCAACTCCATCCCAATCTGAGACATTTCCAACCCACACCCATCTCAGATATCCCCATCCCAGCCTTGTGAACATCCATCCCAACCAAACACCTATCCCAGACATCTCCATCCCAGCCTGATGAACATCTCCATCCCAACCCAAGACCCAGCCCAGACACCTCCATCCCAACTCCATCCCAATCCCAGACATCTCCATCCCAGGTCTACTGTAGAGGACATCCTCATCCCAGACCCAGCCCCAAACATCTCCATCCCAGCCTTGAGAACATCTCCATGCCAACCTATCCCAGACATCTCCATCCCAGCCTGGGGAACATCTCTATCCCAACCTATCCCAGACATCACCCCCCTCGTGTGGTGAACATCCTTATCCCAACCCCAAACTCAGCCCAGACATCTCCATCCCAAGCCCACCCTAGAGGACATCTCCATCCCACCTCCATCCCAGCCCAAACACCTCTCTCCCTGCCCCATCCCAGCACCCATCTCCACCCAGGAGGACACAGATGGTGACATCCCCAAGGCACCATCAATGGGGGTCTCCATCTCCCCACTCCTCCCACCAGGACCTGCTCGCCGAATGCCACATCCCACTGGTGCTGCCTGGGAGCAGGAGACCTCGAGGGCTCCGTGAGGTCCCTCATGCTGTCCCCAGGCACTGGTACTCACTCCGCATCCTCCACAGCCACTGGGCACTTGTACTGGGCGGTGTTTGAAGAGGCAGATGTCCGCGTACTGGCGCACTGGGGTGAGAGATAGAGCCATGGGGGTCAATGAGGACCCCAATGGGGATGGGGACAGCAGCAGGGATGGACACATCCCCTCTCCTCACCTGAGATCTTGATCTTCTTCACCGTCTTGTTGGTGTTGTTGGTGACGTGGACGTTGACACTGATGGGCTCTCCGTGGTAGTAGATCTGCGGAGGGAGGACAAGGAGGTCTCCATCACCCCACAGCACCCCACAGCGTGTCCATGCCCCCGGGGCCTCACTCACCTCCTTGTCCAGGGAGGCCTCGAGGTGCAGGGGTTTGTCGGACATGAGGAAACTGCCTTGTGGTCTCTGCCATGGGTTGGGGGCCAGGACGCTCCGGCGCATACTGCACCTTCCGGATCACCAAACGCACCGAGTTCCTGTGGGGTTGGTGGCACCACAATTGGTGGCTCTCGCTTGGCCCCATTGGGTCAGAGCCTTGGTTGGGGCATAGGGAGGATGCTGTGGGGGCAGCTCCAGGGGCAGTCCAAGCAGGGGCATCCACAGTCGTGGGTGTCTCCATCCCAGCCCCAAGATCCATCCCGTCTTTATCCCAAAGAACACCTCTTTCTTGGAGAGCATCCCCATCCCAATCCCAGCCTGGAGAACATCTCCATCCCAGCTTCACGCTGGTGAACATCATCCCAGCTCCAGCCCTACCCCAGCAAACATCTCTGTCCCAGCCCCATCATGGAGGACATCTCCATTCCAGTCACAGCCTAAAGGACATCATTCCAGCTCCAGACCCAGCACAGATCTCTCCATCCCAGGCCCAGCCTGGTGAACGTCATCCCAACACCTGGAATTCACCTCCATCCCATCCCCATCCTGGAATTCACCTCCATCTCATCCCCATCCTGGAGTTCACCTCCATCCCATCCCCATCCTGGAGTTCACCTTCATCCCATCCCCATCCTGGAGTTCACCTTCATCCCATCTCCATCCTGGAGTTCACCTCCATCCCATCCCCATCCTGGAGTTCACCTCCATCCCAACCCTATCCTGGAGTTCACCTCCATCCCATCCCCATCTCACTCACTGTGGGTACCAACCCGGGGTGCCTCATCCCCACTGGGCCACAGCCCTGGCCAGCCCCTTGGTGGTGGGGCTGGATGGATCCTCTCCACTCACCTCTTGTGGATCTTCTCCTCCAGGTTCTCGGCACAGAAGGCTTTGACCTCATAGTCCACACCACAGGCCTGGCAACAAAAAGGGGGCAGAGGAGGCAGAGAAACCCCTTTGCACCCCATAGGAGGTGACCCCAACCAGTGTCTGGTCACCATGGACAAGGATGGGGGACTTTACCTTCCCCGTGTCCTCGGGGCCTGGCTGCAGTGTGACGGAGCAGGGCAGGTTGGGGGGGATCTGCAGGAGAAAGGGGGTTAGAAACAGGGATGGGACCTCAAACCCAAACCAGCTTTTAGCCCTGGAGGACCCAAGGGAACATCCCATGGACAAGGAGCTGTTGGAGCAAGTCCAGAGGAGGCCACGAGGATGCTCAGGGGCTGGAGCAGCTCCTGTATGGAGCCAGGCTGAGAACATTGGGGCTGTTGAGCCTGGAGAAGAGAAGCTGCATGGAGACCTCAGAGCAGCTTCCAGTGTCTGAAGGGGGCTCCAAGGATGCTGGAGAGGGCTCTTCATCAGGGGACTGCAGTGATAGGACAAGGGGTGATGGGTTCAGACTGAAACAGGGCAAGTTCAGGTAGGACATAAGGCAGAAGCTGTTCCCTGTGAGGGTGCTGAGGCGCTGGCACAGGGTGCCCAGAGAAGCTGTGGCTGCCCCATCCCTGGCAGTGCTCAAGGCCAGGTTGGACACAGGGGTTGGAGCAGCTGCTCCAGTGGAAGGGGTCCCTGCCCTGGCAGTGGTTGACAATGGAGCATCTCCAAGGCACCATGGCACCCACCTCGAAGGTGAAGGGGTACGCGTGCTCGCCCAGCTTCTTGATGAGCCTCTCCTGCAGCCGGGTCAGGGGCTTCTTCTCCTCGGGCAGGGGGGGGAAGGCCTGAGCGTTGGCCACGAACAGGTCCTTGCGGAATGTCAGCCCCAGCACGTCCAGGTCCTCGCGCCCATAGCGGAAGGCGCAGGTCAGGGTCACAAACACTGCAGGGGGGGAAAGGGTGTGTGTTGGGGGTATCATGGGGGGTGACATCACGGGGGGGTGACATCACGGCATGGTGACATCACAGCATGGTGACATCACGGCATGGTTGTATCACAGCATGGTGACATCATGGAATGGTGACATCAACAGCATGGTGACATCACAGCATGGTGATATCATGGCATGGTGACATCACAGCATGGTGATATCACGGCATGGTGACATCACGGCATGGTGACATCATGTCATGGTTGCATCATGGCATGGTGGACATCACAGCATGGTGACATCATGTCATGGTGACATCATGGCATCACCGCATGGTAACATCATGGTGTGGTGGCATCATGGCCTGATGGCATTGTGCTATGATTGTATCATAGTGTGGTGGCATCACAGCATGACACCATGGCAATAATGGTATCACGGCACAGTGGCATCTTGGTATGTTTGTACCATGGTGCAGTAGCATCGTGGCATCACAGCATGGTGACATCATGGTGTGATGCTCTCATGGCATGGTGGCATCACAGTATGGTGACACAATGGCATGGTGGCATCACAGCATGGTGGCATCATGGTGTGGTGCTCTCATGGCGTGGTGGCATCATAGTATGGTGACACAATGGCATCATGGCACCATGGCATGGTGGCATCACGGCACAATGATAGTAATGTGTGGGGGTATCACTGCATCACCATGGTTGACACCATGGTGTGGTGCCATCATGGTGTAGTGCCACCAGGGCTCATCCCACCAACACTGGGAAGCGCTGGCAGCTCCCAGTATGTGCTATGGAGACGGGTTGCACCCAGAACCACTCAGACGCACCTTGGGGTGCCCACCACAAACCCCCATCCTCTGCAGGACCAGGCACCCCCCATGGGGACCAGGGGCTGCAAAATGCACCTGAGCACCCAGAGATGCCACCACCGGCCCCATAGCGGTGCCAGCCCTGAGGGACCCTGAGCACCCCTTACCTTTCCTCTCCTTCAGGTACTCGGGGGTCCACCAGCACCACCCCATCTGCAAGGGAACAGCACAAGGGTCAGGACACGTCCCCCTTTATAGAGGCATCACCCCAGAGCTGTGTTCCAGGGTTATGGGGACACAGTGGCACATGGGGGGCTTCCTGCTCCCCACATCCTTCCCTCCCACCCCAATGAGCCCCATCCCCACCGTACCCACGGGGTCCACCACGTCGATGTGGTCACCGAAGTCCCTCTTTGCCCAGGTAGACAGTGAGCTGCAGGAGGAACGTGGGGACATGGATCTTGGGATCATGATGGCCGAGCTTTAGGGGGTCTCCTGGGGTCCCCCCATGTGGTCACCACCCCCTGAGTCCATCCCATCAGCCTATGGTCCCCATGTGCTCCCCCTGGAATATGCCATGGGATAGTGGGAATGATGGGGAGGGGATGCCAGCTCCAAGCCCCGGTGCCAGCCCCGCTCCTGCTGTGCCTCAGTTTCCCTTCCTGATGTTCAAGGCATCTTTGGGATGGGAGACGGACCATGGCTGCCTTCCTGGGATATGGGATGGGATCACCTGGGAAGCACACACCCCCCCCCCCCCCGTTTTTCCCAGCATCCCACTCACCTTCCCGTTGGGACTGGCTTTTCTTGAACACCCTGCCAAAGCAAGGGGAGGGGTCAGCGGGGTGGGACACGGGGCACCCATGGGTGCTGTGGGCTGGGACCCAGGCCCCAGCACAACCGGATCCAGCAGCAGTGGGGCCAGCCCCGTGCCTCAGTTTACCCCAATGTGCACAGCGCAACACAAGGGGCTGTGCGAGGAGCAGTGCAAGGGTCCTGCTGTGCAGTGTGATGCAGTGCAAGAGCAGTGCAAGGGTCCTGCTGTGCAGTGTGATGCAGTGCAAGGAGCAGTGCAAGGGCCCTGCTGTGCAGTGTGATGCAGTGCACGGAAGCAGTGCAAGGGCCATGCTGTGCAGTGTGATGCAGTGCAAGGAGCAGTGCAAGGGTCTGCTGTGCAGGTGTGGTGCAGTGCAAGGAGAAGTGCAAGGGTCCTGATGTGCAATGTGATGCAGTGCAAGGGTCCTGCTGTGCAGTGTGCAGTGTGATGCAGTGCAAGGGTCCTGCTGCCACAGTGTGCAGTGTGGTGCAGTGCAAGGAGCAGTGAAAGGGTCCTGCTGTGCAGTGTGCAGTGGGATGCAGTGCAAGGAGCAGTGCAAGGGCCTGCTGTGCAGTGTGATGCAGTGTGAGGAGCAGTGCAAGGGTCCCTGCTGCGCAGTGTGGCAGTGTGGTGCAGTGCAAGGAGCAAGTGCAAGGGTCCTGCTATGCAGTGTGCAGTGTAGTGCAGTGCAAGGTGCAGTGCAAGGCTCTCCACAATGGCCCTGCTGTGCAAGGGGCAGAGCAAAGGAGCAGCCTAAGGTGCAAAGTGCAGAGCCAAGGCCCTGCCATACAAAGTGCAATGCACAGCACCCAGCACCCAACACCCAACACCAGGACCAGCACCAGCACCCACACCCAGCACCAGCACCCAGCACCCAACACCAGCACCAGCACCCAGGATGCTGCTGTTCCCAGGGCCTTCATCCCATCCTTCATCCTCCATCCTGATGGACGCCCAAAGACCATAGTGTCCCCCAAAATCCCTCCGGAAAGACCCCACAGGGAAAAGATGGGGGACCAACATCCCACCACGGTGCTGGGAATGCTGGAGCAGGCAGGATGAAGCCAGCATTCCCGGTGTGCCTGGAGCAGGTACATTGAAGCCAGCATTCCCAGTGTGCCTGGAGCAGGTACATTGAAGCCAGCATTCCCAGTGTGCCTGGAGCAGGTACAATTGAAGCCAGCATTCCCAGTGCCTGGAGCAGGCAGGATGAAGCCAGCATTCCCGGTGTGCCTGATTTGGGAAGCTGGTCCGAGCTGCCCTGGCATAACGCCACCATTAATGGGTTCTCCTCAGATAATCCCTCCCCGCCTTTAAATTCCATTAAAGCCATCCGGGAAGATTAGTAACCACGGGTCTGGCTGGGAACAGCAATTCCCAAGGCTGGGCTTCTGCCTGGAACACCCGGAATTCCTCCAGGATCTGCCTGCACCCGGCCAGGAGCCACTGGGTTTTCCAGGCACAAGCAGGGAAGGAAAAGGGAGTGGTGATGCTTGGGACAGGCCCAATGTGTGGTACCCAAGGTGGGGATGAGCACAGTGATGGGGATGGAGGCTGGTCCATGTGCCAGGGTGCTCCTCACCCCCCATGCCCAGGTACCAGAGTGACCCCAGCACTGTGGGTCTGCATCCCTGCATCTGTGCCCTCACATCCTGTATCCCTGCATCCCTGTGTCCCTGCATCCCTGCATCCTTGTGTCCATGCAATCCTGCATCCCTGTGCCCCCACATCTCTGCATCCTTGTGTCCCAGCATCCCCACATTCCTGCATCCCTGTATCCTTATAAATACATAAGCATCCCATATATTCCTATGTATAAGGATTGCATCCCTGCATCCTTACATCCCCACATCCCACCCCATCTAGAGCTGCAGGGCCCAGCAGGGCCTGGCCAAGGAATTCCCATGGAATGCAGCAGGATACAGACCAGAGTCAGGATGACACTGAGGGAGCTGGAGAGGCCTGGGGGGGGTGGGGGGGCGGGTTATTCCCTTGATCCAACTGCATCCCAGGGAGCTGTTGATAAATCCTCTGCCAGGCCCATAAATACTGGGAACACCAGGAACACCAGGAACATCCCAACAGCCCTTCCCAGGGACCTCTCACTGCCATTGCCATGGGTGGGATGCTCAGCACGAGGCTTTGCTGGCACCAGGATCCCCAGGGCACAGGGTGGGAGCCGGATCCTGTGCTGGGAATGCTGCTGGAATGAATATGGGGGGAAGGATATAAAGGGCCTGGGCTCATTATCAGGGCTGGGGATGCAGGCGCCAGGTCCTGATCCCGAGTGGATGCAGGCACCAGGTCCTGATCCCAAGCCACACTGGGAAGCACTGGGAAACATGGAGCAGCCAGTAATGAAGCCCGGTGGGAGTGGGATGGATGGAGGGGTGGGATCAATCAATAGAGGGGTGGGATGGATGGAGGGATCGATGGGGGGTGGGATCAATGGAGGGCAGGAAACAACCACCCCCAGCACCCACCTATGAGGGCCGCACTGAGCCCCGTGCTATGGGTGCAGGAGCCCTGTGCAGCCCCACATATGGGCGCAAGGGGTCCCACAGGGCTCAGGACCTACGTGGGCCCATGCTGTGGGTGCAGGTCCATGGGCAGCCCCTATGGCCACACATCCCAAGGACCATCCCTATCCCAAAGCACCCCTGGCAGCAGGAAGGTTAGGGTTAGGGTTAGGGTTAGGGTTAGGGTTAGGGTTAGGGGTTAGGGTTAGGGTTAGGGTTAGGGTTAGGGTTAGGGTTAGGGTAGGGGGGTAGGGTTAGGGTAGGTTAGGCGGCCCCATAGTCACCCTGCTCAATGCCGGGAATGGGGGCACGGACACAGCCCCCGCTCCCGGATCCGGAGGCAGGGAAGGAAGCACGAGGCCTTCCCTCCCCTTCCAGCCCTTCCTGGTGCTGACAGCAGGCAGGAAACCAGCACCAGCACCGCTGCCCATCCCTGCCAGTGCACGGATGGAACCCCAGTATTCCCAACCCCTTGCGCAAAGCCGGATCCCACCTTTCCCTCTCCATCCCATTGATCCAGGCCTCAGCATCGCTTCATTTGCTGCCTGCTAATTGAGTGGGCTCCGTTTGATCTGGGTCAGGGACATCGATCCCATTCCCATAGGATCGTGTGGGGTCCCACAGCCCGAGGCCATCGATTGCCTTTGAACCAGGGATGGAAGAGCCGGGCCCTGCACCGGCTGCTCCCACTAATGGGGCCGGTGGCAGCTCCAATTAGCCTGAACCTCATTACAAGGGACCTGTGGGAATACCGGAGCCGCCAGGAACCACATCACACGCTCCGGTACAACCCCACTGGCTCCAGGCCAGCTGCACTGGGATGAGCCGGGAACACCGGGACAGCGACACCCAGAGCCAGAGCATCCCATGGTTCCCATCCCGTATATCCCATCTGTATCCCTGCCAGGCTCGGTGGCAGCAGCCCCCGGGCAGGTCGGAGCTGTGCCACCGGCTCCCTTGGCAAGGAAGCTCCTTGGCTGTGGGATTCGGGATGTGTCTGGATCCTGCTGTTATTCCCAGTTTGTTCTCCAAACAACATCCAGGAAGCAGGAGTCTCCCCTCCCGGGACACCTTCCAGGGCTCCTGCTCTTCCTGCTGGAGATCCCCATCCCGCTCCCGGACCTTATGGCTTCATCCATAGGGATGCAGAGGCCATGGTGTGCTTTGGTGCTGCGGAGGGGCAGGATGGGATCAGAGGCCATGGGGAAGGGCATGGATGGAGCCTTGGTGCCAACCAGGGGCTGGTCTCCCATGCTAGGACCACCATGGCTCAAACCCACTGGGGCCAATGGGTACCCATGGGGCTGGATGCCGGAGCACTGAAGGGATTCAGTGGGAAGCTGGGAATGGTGACACATGGAGACACCTGAGCCGAGCCCCACAAGCACCCCATGGATGGGTCCCACATCCTGCAAGGAGCACCCAGGGACCCCAAACCTCACAGGGCCCAGGCTGTTCCCTTGGTGATCCCCAAGGAATCCATGGAAACGATGCTTTGGAGTGTCCAGTGGGAAAGCAGCTCCCACAGCCAGACCCCGAGACCTCTCCATGGTGGTCCTGGGATGAATCCAAGTGGATTTGGGGTCAGAGCTCCAAACTGGAGCCAAAAGGGAGATTTCTCAGCCTAACCCCCCCAGCTCCCCCCGTACGCGCTGCGTGGGCAGGGAGATCAGCTCATTCCTCTCCTGCCTTCCTACGGGAATGCCGCTCCCCCAGCACCCAAAGCCTCCTGGGACCGATCCGGCTGCATCCCAAGCCTTATGGAACCCAATGGGTGCTCCAGCCCCACTGCTCCGAGCCCCACATCTCTTGGGTGCTGCTCACCCGCTCCAGGGGTGCAACACGCTGGGTATCCTGAATTAGGGATGCTGAGCGGGGGGATGCGGATGCTGTCAGGCAGCAACCCCAGCACCAATTACCCCCCACACCAAGTGCCTGGGGGGGGGGGGGCAATGGGAACCCCTAAATCCCATCCTGCCCCCCAAAAGGATGCAGTGCTTCTGGAAGGTTCTGCCCAAGCACGGCTGGACCCCCTCGTCCTTCCCTCCTGCCGTGGGGCACGGTGGTGGCACCGGATGCTCCAAACCCCCATGGCCCGGTCGCCCCGGTGCTATGGGGAAGGGGGTGATGGGAGGGTGATGCCACCCCCCCATTGGTCCCGGTGATGGGGGGCAAACAGGAGCCCTCTGGAATAGCTGGTCCTAAATAAGGAATGTTGGGGAGGTCCCAATGGATAGGGAGCTGTCAGGTAGGGATCAGGGTGATGGACAGCACCGAGGAGCAGCATCAACCCCTCGGTCACCCCCAGAGCTGGCTGGGGACGGGGTGTCACAGGGGACACCCCAAACCCCCACCCACGGGTGGTGGGGTCACCGGGACCCCCCCACTCCAGGCTGCCATATCCCAGGGTGGGATTTCCATGGGGCTGCTGCATTCCATGGGGCTGGCAAAGGCCGAGTGAAGGATCCCCCCTCCCCATCCCCACGGGGCATCCACCGGGGTGCCCCCCATGGGTGCCACACGCTGCCATGGTGCATGAGCAAACACATGGGGGGGGGGGGGCACCCCATGGGGGTCACCGCCGCTTCCCATTGGAATCCCAAACGGAACAAACCGGATGACAGCGCTCAGCCCCCCCGCATCCATCCAGGCTCCAAACGGGAAGAGAGCGGAGCAGGAAGGGATGCGAGACCCACACCCCGCACCCCATTGAGCCCATCAGCCCTGCCTGCCTGACCCCCCCCCCCCGGGTGCAGGCAGCGTGCAGGCAGCGCGGACCACGACCCCCCCCCCCCCTCCATTCCCGTTGCCCCCGCTCACCGGGTGCCTTTGTCTCCCATGGCCGATCCAGGGGCAGCTCCACTGGGAAGCTTGGAAAATTACTGGGAGGCCGGGAAGAGGGGGGGGGGGGATGGGGGGGGCGCAGGGCCGGCAGGGCTCGGGGCTGCCCGGTGCGGAGCGGCTCTGTCGGCAGCGGAACGGCACGAACCGGTTCGGCTCCGCTCGGAACGCTCGGCCCCGGCTCGGCTCCGGCTCGGGCGCTGCCGAGCGCGGCGCTGCCGCCGCCTCCGACCGCCCCCGAGCGCCCCCGGCGCCCGAGAGGCCCCGGGCGGGGAGGGGAAGGGGGGGGGGAGGGAAAGGAGGGGCGATCGATCACCCCCCCTCTGCGCGTGCACGTGCACAAGGGGGGGGCGCGTGCGCTCGTGCACACGCAGGGCGCGCAGCGGGGGGGTGTGCGTGAACACACAGGAACACGCGGTCCCCTCTGGGGGGGCACCTCCCTGTGCGCACGCACACACGTGCACGCGCACACACGTGAAGACGCACACACGTGACAGCAACGTGACCGCACACGTGCACACAGATGTGCACACACACACGTGCACACACGCACGCACACACGTGAGCACACGTGCACACACACGTGCACTGCACACACACACGTGCACGCACAGACACGTGCACACACACGTGCACTCAGATGTGCAAACGCACACACTTGCACGCGCACAACGTGCGCACACAGTCCAGGGTCACGGACCCTATGTGCACATGCACGCCTCACGTGCACACGCATCCCATGTGCGCGTACACCCTTGTGTGCACACGCGCGTCCATCCTTGTGCACACACGCACATGCACACACAATGTGCGCACACACACACACGCTCACACATGTGCACAACACATGTGCACACACACATGTGCACACACCCCCATGTGCACACACACACCCCCATGCACACACATGTGCACACACATGTGCACACACACACGTGCACACACATACATGTGCACACACATGTGCACACACCCACGTGCACCACACACGCACGCTCACACACGCATGTGCAGCCCCCCCCCCCCCACGCGTGTCCGTGTGTTCCCCCCCCCCGTGAGCTCACACGCACCCCCTGGGACCCGGCACACCCCGAGTTCCCCCTCTTCCCTTTCTGATTGGCTGCCTGCCCTGTTAGCCCGCCTCCTGCACCGGATCAGCCAATCAGAGCCGCCGCCGCAAGGGTGGGGGGCGCAGCCGATTCCCACGGCAGCCCCAAAATGCGGAGCGGAGCTGGGTCAGGGACAGGCAGGACGGGCAGGGACGGGCAGAGGCAGGGAGGGCAGGAGGAGCAGGAGAGGCAGGGACAGGGCAGGGCAGGTAGGAGAAGCAGGCACAGGCAGGAAGGAGCAAGGACAGGCAGGGACAGGCAGGGCCCCGCTGGGGTTGTGACACTTCCTGCCTGCGGCTTCGCAACTACGAGATCCCCGGGCGGGCAGCGGGGGGGCCCTGGCAGGGTGATGCTGAGCGGTGCGTGCAGTGCAGTGTAGAGCAGAGCAGTTGTATGCAGCGCAGTGCAGTGTGTGGTGCAGTTGTGGTGCAGTGTGGAGAAGAGTGGTTGTATGCAGCAGTGCAGTGCAGTGAGTGCGGTGCAGGCAGGCAGTGTGTGCAGTGCAGCGGTGTAGTGTGGAGCAGAGCAGTTGTATGCAGCGCAGTGCAGTGCTGTGCTGTGCAGTGCAGTGCAGTGTGGAGAAGAGTGGTTGTATGCAGTGCAGTGCGGTGCTGTGCAGTGCAGTTGGTATGATGCAGTGCTGTGCAATGTGTGCAGTGGTGCTGCACAGTGTGATCTGTAGTGTGCAGTGCAGTGTGGCTTGGTACGGTTCAATGTGGTGCTGTGCATTACACTGGTGTGCAGTGCAACACGCAGTGCAGTGCAATGCAGTGCTGTGCAGTGCAGTGCAGTTGGTGCGGTACTCGTGTGCGTGCATCTGCATGGTGCTGCGTGGTGCTGCGTGGTGCAACCCAGTGGGGCTTGTACAACGTGGTGCTGTGCAGTGCGATGTGCAGTGCAGTGCTCTGTATCACTGTGCAGTGCAGTGCAGTGCTCTGCATCACTGTGCAGTGCTGTGCACAAGCGACACATCCACGTGCACGAAGCAGCCACAAGCCCCCACACGAAGCCCATGGGCATCAGCACCCATGGGTGCACACGGGTACAGCCCAGAGGCCGGGGTGAGGGGCTTGAGGGGGGTGTGGCACCCTGTGTGCACCCAGGGGGCCAAAGGGACGTCACCAAGGGCATGGAGGTGCCAGTGTCAGGGGCAGCAGAGGAGCTGAAATGCCACCATTGCCCCCCAAACCCTGTTCTAGGGCTTGCTTAGTGTCAATCTGGGCTTTGCTCAGGGCTGTGGGGCTGGGTTTGACCACGGCTGGAGGGGGATGGGGGCACTTCAGGCAGGGTTTCACCCCAATTCTGGCAGCTCAGCCTGTGACAGCATCAAAGCCACCAGGGACTTCCTTTGGGATGAAGCCATCGGATCGGGCTGGGATGAAAGCGCTGCATTGATCCCAGTAATGAATTGCTTGTTAGTGGGATGGCTCAAGTCAGGCCTGGAGCTGGGATGGAAACCACAGCCCTGATGGGGAGGTGATGGGCAGAGCTGAGCTCTGCAAGGGGAGGGAGAGATGTTGAACTCAGGATCCTGCATCCTGGAAAGCTGTGGGAAAGGGTCCATGGGGGGAATCACAGCCATGCACAGCAAAGGGCAGCGTGACCCATGGCTGCAGAGTCCTGCCCATGAGGCGATGGTGCTGAGATGGTGCCATGGAATCAGGGAATGGTTTGGGTTGGAAAGGACCTCAAAGCTCCTCCATTCCCAACCCCTGCCACGGGCAGGGACCCCTTCCACTGGAGCAGCTGCTCCAAGCCCCTGTGTCCAACCTGGCCTTGAGCACTGCCAGGGATGGGGCAGCCACAGCTTCTCTGGGCACCCTGTGCCAGCGCCTCAGCACCCTCCCAGGGAACAGCTTCTGCCTTAGATCCAACCTGAATTCCTGTTTTGTCCAGAGACCTGGACACGCTGCAGAGGTGGGACAGTGTGAACCTCATGGAGCTCAACCAGGCCAAGGGCAAGGTCCTGCCCTGGTCAGGGCAACCCCAGCACAAACCCAGGCTTGGGGAGATGGGATGGAGCCTGAGAGAGCAGGACTTGGGGTGCTGGGTGAGGAGCAGCTCCCCATGACCCAGCTGCAGTGAGCGCTGGAGCCCAAAACCCCCCCGTGTGCTGGGGGCACCCCCAGAGCGTGAGCAGCAGCTCAGGGAGGGGATCCTGCCCCTCTGCTGTGCTCTGGGGAGACCCCCCTGCAGCCCTGATCCAGCTCTGGGGCAGCAGCACAAGAGCTCTTGACAAGGGGCTATGGGGAGAAGCTGCTGCTCCCCCATCCCTGGTAGTGTCCCTGCACCCCAAACCCACATCCCTGCACCCCAATCCCACATCCCTCACCCTGCTCCGGAGCATCCCTCGGGATCCCCACACGAGGCACCCACGGAGCCGCCGCGGGGAGATCCACGTATGAAATTTATTTAGGAAACCAAAACCCACCAAAAATTATAGAGTAAGAAAGGAGGAGGAGGGGAAGGAGAAGGGGAAGGGGAAGAGAAGGGGGAAGGAGAAGGGGAAGGAGAAAGGAGAGGAGAAAGGAGGAGAAGGGGGAAGAGAACAGGAGGAGGAGGAGAAGATTGGGAGGAGTGGAAGAACAAGGAGGAGAAGGGAATGAGAAGGAGGAGGAGGAGAAAACAAGAGGGAGGAGGAAGAAGAACGAGAAGAAGAAGGGAAAGAAGAGAAGGAGGAGAAGGGGAAGATGACAATAACAAGGAGAAGGAGAAGGGGAAAGGGAGGAAAAGGAGCAAAGACTGGGAGGAGAAAAAGGAGGAGGACAAGGAGAAGAACAAGAGTACAGAAGGAGAGGAGAGGAATGAGAGGGAGAAGGGGAAGGAGGAGGATAAGAAAGAGAAGGAGAGGAAGAGAAGAATAAAGAGAAGGAGACAAAGCAGGAGCAGGAGGAGCAGCTTCGTCTCCTCGGGCTCCGCTGGAGAGCCAGCACAACCAGCGCCGCGAGCGGGGCACGGAGGAGCCGGCGGAGGCTCCGCAGCCCGGTATCCATAGGGATCTGTCCTGGAACGGGTGAGCAGCGCCCACCAGCGGCAGGGGCTGGGAAAGCGGGATACGGCCGGATACGGCGCTCCGCCGTGCCGTGGTACCCGGGATGCGGCATCCCCATCCCCGCATCCATCGGCACCCGGTGGGATGTGAGACTCCCTCGTTGGCTCCGGGATGCAGGTACCGGCTGGATGAGGAGCGTTGGTCCGTGACCACGCTGGAGTCACAGCAGGGATGGAGCCACCTTCCTCTTGCTTGTGGGGGTTCGCTGCCTTGTGGGACCATCCATCTCCCCCTTGTGTCATCTCATGGTGGCCAAGGGAGGTGGAGAAGGGCTTGTGGGGGTCTCGTAGGAGAAGCCAGCAGCCAACGTGGTCACCGCATGGGTCCTACCAGGGTTTGGGCAAAGGCATCTCCGAGTAGGTAAGGCAAAAGGAATTGAGTTCACTTTGTCCATGGCGAGGTTCTCCTGATGCTCCCATAGAACACGTGTGCCCCAGGGCACCCCAGGAGACCAGGCCAAGCTGCCCTTGATCCTGGTGGGACCAACCCCAGCAGAGCCAGGACTTCACTGTGCTGCTTCCATCACCTTCCTCTGCCGTGGTGGTGATGATGGAGCCATCAGCTCCCATGGGCTGGATGGAGCAGCCAGAGGGGCTCAGTGCACCCCAAGGCCTCATTCCTGGCTCCCCCTGCCCTGGTTCTCCTGCTCTTGCCTGGTTTGGGTGGCTCTAAGTGGGGTGACAAAGACCTGGAGGGCCCCTGTGGGGCTGGTGGAGTGGAGGGGTCCCACACGTATTGGGTGGTGGGGCTGGGGGGACCATGGGGTGGCCAGAAGGGTCCATGCATGGTGGTTGATGGGACTAGAAGGACCACAGGAGACCATCAGGGTCCATGCATGGTGCTTGGTAGGACCACAGGAAGATGGTAGCATCCATGCATGGCAGTTGATGGGATTAGAAGGACCACAGGAGACCATCAGGGTCCATGCATGGTGCTTGGTAGGACAGGAGGGACCACAGGAGGGCATCACTGTCCATGCATGGTGGTCAATAGGACCACAGGAGGATGGGTGGGGTCCATATGCACCAGTCAGCAAGGCAGGAGGGATGGTGGGACACTGGCAGGGTCCATGCATGGCCAGAGGGACCACAGGAAACCATCAGGATCCATGCATGGTGCTAAGTAGGACCAGAGGGACCACAGGAGGCCATTGCTGTCCATGCATGGTGGTCTGTAGGACCAGGGGTTCCGGTAAGGCATGGGAGGATGATAAGGTCCATGCATGGCATGATGGGACCAGAGACAGGAGACCACACCACAGAAACCAATCACGAGGGTCCATGCATGGTGCTCTGCAGGACCAGAGGGACAACGGTGGGGTCCATGCATGGTGGTCTATAGGACCAGAGGAGACCATCAGGGTCCATGCATGGTGGTCTATAGGACAGAGGGGCCACAGGAGACCAAGTGTCCTGCATGGTGTGACCCATGGGGTCCATGCATGGTGGTCTATAGGACCAGAGGAGACCATCAGGGTCCATGCACGGTGGTCACAGCAGGGTGAAGCATGGACGGGTTGGTCACTGGTGCAGCCACTTGCAGCGAGGAGGCTCCAGGATGGGCACCATGGTGCTGAGCCAGAGGCACCATGGTGGGGACCAGTCCTTCAGCCTTGGCACAGGTGTAGCCCTTGCAGGGGTCGTGGTTTGGTGGGACCAGGCTGGGTGAAGGACACGGGGCCTTCCATGGGTGATGGGGGTTAGAGGCAGGGGGGTCTCCAGTGTGGTGGGGCTGGATGCAGGCAGAGCATCCCCAGTGGTCATGGGCATCCTGCTCCAGATGCCTCCTCCATGTAGATCCAGCTTTTTTCCATGCACTCATCCTGGCTCCTACCATCCCCAGCACTCCCATCCCACCTCCCCAGGCCTTGGCTCCGCCTTTGGGGTCCATAGGGACGTCCCCACACTATTCACCCCATCACCAGCACTCCCATTGCACCTCATCCCCCTTCATCCCATTGACCCCGTTTTCAGGTGACAACCCTCTGAGGGTGCTTCCATTGAGGACGTTGTCTCCATTGTCCACCCTATGGGGGACAAAACCTGCCGCCTTAGCAGTTGGAAAGCACAACCCAGCCCCATGGTGTCCCCATGGTGTCCCCATGGCGTCCCCATAGTGTCCCACAGGATCCCAAGGCAGAGTCCCACCAAAGAGGGCCCCAAGGTGCAGGTGACACCTGAAACGAAACACCAGAGTAAGGGGACAGTCCCCATGGAGGGGGGTGGGTGGTGGCTGAGCCTCTCACCATGGTGCTCCAGTCACTCATGTCCAACCCCACCACCCCACAACCTCCTCCCCATGGTCTGGGGGGGACCATCCGTGGTGTCCCCCCCGTCCCGCCTTTCACTCAGCCCCTGCCATGGGGTGTCCCCCCTCGGGCTCCAGGCATCCGTTGAGCTGGGGGTCGTATTCCTCATCCAGGAAGTCCAAGGAGTTGTTGCTGGGCAGGCCGCGGATGGTGAACTTATGGGACACCTTCGTCCACTGCTCCCGGTTACTGGCCACCCTCTCATAGAGCTCTGCTGCCTTCGGGAAGAGGTCCTGGAGCAACCTATGGGGCGAGAACCCATCAGCATGGGGCTGGACCCACTGAGGGGCGAGCCCCAAAGCGTGGGTAAGAGCCAGCACCCATGGGGTTGTGCTCACTTGTAGATGGGCATGGCGATGTGCTCCATGAAGCTGATCTGCAGCTCCGGGATGTAGGCTTTCTCCCGGTCCATCATCTCCAGTGGGCGGTTGCCCATGGCCTTCTCCTGGAGAGATGGGCAATGGCAATGGTCATCCCTTCTCCGGTCAGACCATCATGGAATGGGTTGGGTTGGAAGGGAGCTTAAAGCTCATCCAGTTACAAACCCCTGACGTGGTGGGGATGAGGATGGGATGGGAACAGGGAGAAGGATAGAGATGGGGACAAAGATAGGGATGGAGATGGGAACAAGGATAGGGATTGGGACAAAGATAAGGATGGGGATGAGAACAAGGATGGGAATGGAGACAAAGATAAGGATGGAGATGTGAACAAGGATGGGGACTGGGGACAAGGATGGGGTGGGGACAAAGATCAGAATGGGGAAAAGGATGGGGATAGAGATGAGGATGAGGATGGGGATGGAGATGGGGATGGAGAGAAGGATAAGGATGGAGGTGGGGACCCCCTTCCACTGGAGCAGCTGCTCCAAGCCTGTGTCCAACCTGGCCTTGAGCACTGCCAGGGATGGAACACCCAGAACATCTCTGTACCAGACCTCCTTGTTCCACCTCCCCACCTCACCCAAGCCCCTTTGGTGCTTGCCCAGAGCATTGGCCAAGCCCAAGCCCTGGTGCCACCTACCAGGTCACCCTGGGAGAAGAAACTCCTTGTAGATCAGCTCCTGCAAGGGACAGGCTGTCAGCATGGAGGGGGGCACACTGGGCTGACCCCCCACCCCATCCATCCCCACACCCCTCTCCATGTCCCCATGTCCTGGCATGGGGAGCTCCTGCATGGCCATGGGGTCCCTCCAATGAGGAACCACTTCCCTAGGATGTGATATGGGGCAGGTTGGTCCCAGTGCCTGAGGGACATGCAGGTGCTATGGGGCAGCTCTCAGGGGGTCAGCCCCATGGGGGGACACTCACCGCAATCTTCCTGGTGGTCTTCCAGCCCTTGGTCTGGTCGGAGAGGTCGCAGGAGGTCATGAGCAGGCAGAGCAAGAGGCTGTGGTGCTGCTTGTTCTTGGGGTCATAGCCCACTGTGGGCAGGGGTTGGGGGGCTCAGGAGGAGGTCCCACAGGCCCCCATCACCCCCTGCATGAGGACTATGGGGGACCTGCGGTGGCAACTCCCAGCCTTGATGGGCTGAGACCCCAACACAACCCCTCATCCCAAGGGCTTCACCTTCTGCCATCTTCTGGAGGTCCTTGAAGATGCGGAGGTGATGGGCCAGGTCGGTGGCCAAGATGATGTCCCTCATGAGGTCCAACATGCGCTGGTAGTCCTGCAGGGCCAGGCAAGGTGACCACCAGCATCCAAGAGCTGGATGCAGGGATGGGGATGGGATGCTGCGATGGGAGCTCAGATGGGAAATGCTCAAGAGGAGCCAAGCTTCGGGGCTCACCTTGCGGGAGAAGTGGTCAAAGATGTTGCAGCCTTGGCTGTTGAGGATGGCGATGGCTTGGGCGAAGTGATGCCGCGCAGAGAGGACAGGGCCATGGAGAAGGCAGGGTGCAGGCAGGGTCCTGCCCCACACCATGGCCAGGATGGACCTTACCTCCATGACGGAGCCCTCTGAGCTGTACAGCGCAGCCAGGACTGATTTCTGCAAGGCAAAGAGGTGGGACCCATGGATATGGGGGAGCAGAAACCCCAGACCCCATCCCCCCCTGTCCCACAGGCTCACCGAGGCCACCTGGAAGGAGTTATTGGTGCCTCTGTGGTCCAGGTCGTGGCACATGCAGGAGATGAAGAGGGCGAAGATCTCAATGTCTCTGAGATGGGAAGGAGGGAAAAGAGGCAGATGGGGGGCAGGGAGCACCCCATGGGGACAGGGATGGGGACGGGCTCCAGCCTTACTCCAGGTAGTTGACGAGCTCCAGGTTCTTGTAGAGCAGGTAGCAGAAGTGGGAGACGGAGAAGGCGTGCATCCAGTTGTGGTACGGGGGGTCCCGGTAAGCCCTTCTTCACCATCAGGCAGAACCTGGGGGGACACAGAGGACATGGGCTGGGGGGGACTTTGTACCCATGGGGACCTTCACTTGGCTGGGTGGACCTGGCAGGATGGGGATGGGGACAAGGATAAGGATGGGGTCAGGAGGACTGGGATGGGGATGGGGATAAGGATAAGGGTAAGGATAAGGATAAGCCTAAGGATAAGGAAAGTGTAAGGATAAGGATAAGGATAAGGTACAATAACAATAATGATAAGGATAAGGACAAACAAGGACAAGGAGGATAAGGATAAGGATAAGGATAAGGATAAGGATAAGGATAAGGATAGGATAAAATAAGGATAATGATAAGGATAACAACAAACAAAAGGATAAAATAATTGATAAGGATAAGGATAAGAATAACGATACAAAGACAATAAGGATAATGATAATAGTTAAGGATAAGGACAAGGATAAGAGGATAAGGATAAAAGGATAAGGATAAGGTTAAGTATAACAAGATAAGGTAAGGGTATGGATAAGGATAAGGGTAAGGATAAGGTACAAGGATAAGGAGAGTATGGATAAGGATAAGGATAAGGTAAGGGTAAGGTGGATAGGGATAAGGATGAGATGGTGAGAAGGATGAGGACAGGGATGGGGCCCCACCTGGTGAGTGTCTGACGGTCCATCTTGTAGGTGTTGATGAAGTTCATGTCCCTGCAGCATGCTCAGGATGGCCTGTGGAGGACAGGGGGTGGCAGCGGGTGACAGGGCACCCCCAGGCAGGCAGTGCAGCCTGGGACCATGGCCACCATCCTCACCATGGAGGTGTCATCCTCGGGCAGTGAGCGTGGGGTGTAGGTGAAGCTGGCGAAGTTGGGGTCGATGGTGGCCACAGGTTGGATGCCCTCGTTCAGCAGCTTCGTGTACTCATCATCAGACACCTGCGGTGTGAGCAGGACCCCAGGGTGTCCCCAAGCTGTCCTTGGGACCACAGCATCCCCAAGGCCCCCAGGGTACCACAGCATCCCAAGCCCCCAGGGTACCACAGCATCCCCAGGGTACCACAGCATCCCGAGACCCCCAGGGTACCACAGCATCCCCGGTCCACAGCATCCCCAGGGTACCACAGCATCCCCGAGCCCCCAGGGTACCACAGCATCCCTGAGCCCCCAGGGTACCACAGCATCCCTGAGCCCCCAGGGTACCACAGCATCCCCAGGGTACCACAGCATCCTGAGCCCCCAGGGTACCACATCATCCCCGAGGCACCAGGGTACCACAGCAGCCCCCAGGGTACTACCACATCATCCCCGAGGCCCCCAGGGTACCACATCATCCCCGAGCCCCCCAGGGTACCACATCATCCCCGAGCCCCCCAGGGTACCACAGCATCCCCAGGGTACCACAGCATCCCCAAGCCCCCTGGGGTACCACAGCATCCCCGAGGCACCCAGGGTACCACAGCATCCCTGAGGCCTCCAGGGTACCACAGCATCCCCAGACCCCCAGGTTACCACAGCATCCCAGAGCCCCAGGGTACCACAGCATCCCCGAGGCCCCAGGGTACCACCACCGCACTGGGTCACCACCGTGGGGAGGAATGGGGGGCACCATGGTGGTGGGGGGGGTCCCAGATCGTGTCCCCATCCCTGTGCCCGTGTGCCCTCACCTTCATGTGGTACATCATCATCTCGTTGGCCAAGTGCTGCGGTACTGTGCCTCATTTCACCTTCTTGTAGAGCAGGGACTGTGGGGTGGGAGGGGGGTTATGGGAGCACCGGAGGGCCCCCAAGGCCTCCCAGTACCTCCCAGTCAGCCAGCACATCCATGTGTGCCCTCCCCATCCCTCCCATCTCATCCCATCACAACCCCCCTCCATCCTATCCATCCCATCCCATCCCAACCCATCCCATCCCATCCCCATCCCATCCATCCATTCCATCCCACCCATCCCATTCCATCCCATCCCCATCTCAGTTCATCCTGTCTCATCCCATAACACCCCCCCATCCCATCTTCCCATACCATCCCATTTCATCTCATCCCATCCCATTCCATTCCATCAAACCCCTCCCATCTCATCTCATCCCATCCCATCCATCCCATCTCATCCCATCATCCCATCACAACCATCCCATCTCATCCCATCAACAACCCATCCATCCCATACCATCCCATCTCATCCCATCAAATCCCATCCTATCCATCCCATCTCATCCCATCCATCACATCTCCACCATTCCATCCATCCACACCACCACTCTTAACCCCCAAGGACCAGGGACCACACAAATCCCCCATCCACCCTGTGCTGTGTCCATCCCTGGGTCCCCCTCGCCCCATGTTCATACATGGGCGATGCTGATGCCGCAGTAGATGGAGAAGGCAGTGGACAGGTCCTCATCGACTGGCTGAACCAGGGCCATTGATCTTGTTGACCAGATCTGCCACCCCGATCACCTCTGCAGGGAGACGGAGGGGGCACAGGGCAGGATCAGGCCCATGGGCTGGGGACAGTGATGCTGGGGGACAGGATGGAGGCCCAGGGACAATGCTGTGCCCATGGGCTGGGGACAGGATGGTGCCCATGTGGTAGGAACATGCTGGTGCCTCATGTTCTAGGACAGGATCATGTCTGTGTACCAGGGGACAGTGCTGTCCATGTTTCTGGGGACAGGATCATGGCACCGGAAACAGTGGCTGGATGCTGTTGACAAGTGCTGTGACCCACATATTACTGAGGGACCATTGGTGGCCAATCCTTGGTAACATAATGCCATGTGCAGGGCCTGCTGCCATCCCCATGCCCAGGGCACCCTTCCACCACCACACACATGGGACCCCATCACCATGTCCCCAGCACCCTCACCCTGGCTCTCGTCTTGATGGGGAAGCAGAGGATGTTCCGGGTGCGGAAAGCCGGTGCTGTCGTCCACACCGCGGTAGAAGAGAGGATGGGAATAGGCATCCTTGATGTTGAGGATCTTGCCGGTGGTGGCCACGTGCCCAGCGATGCCCTGGTCTGCAGGGATGCGGATCTCGTAGCTCTGGAGCAGGGACATGGATGGAGGCACCATCAGTGCCCCATAATGGTACTGAGCTGTGCAGTGTGGTCCAGAGGGAGCCAGGCTGAGGCATTGGGGATGCTCAGCCTGGAGAGGAGAAGCTGCATGGGGACCTCAGAGCAGCTTCAGTGTCTGAAGGGGGCTCCAAGGATGCTGGAGAGGGGGCTCTTCATCAGGGACTGCAGTGATAGGACAAGGGGTGATGGGTTCAGACTGAAACAGGGGAAGTTCAGGTTGGAGATAAGGCAGAAGCTGTTCCCTGGGAGGGTGCTGAGGCGCTGGCACACCGGGTGCCCAGAGAAGCTGTGGCTGCCCCATCCCTGGCAGTGCTCAAGGCCAGGTTGGACACAGGGGCTTGGAGCAGCTGCTCCAGTGGAAGGGGTCCCTGCCCGGATGGAACCAGAGGAGCTTTAAGCTCTTTCATCCCAACCATCCCATGATTCCATCACTCTGGGGACAGGACCCGGTCCCCCCTCACTCACCTCATATCCACCACCTCTCCATCAAACACCTTGGCCACCAGCTCGTGGCTCAGCCGGTCCAGCAGGAACACGGAGCATCTGCAACAGACGCTGCTGGCACCGAGGGGGGGGGGGCCCAGCACCCCGATGGTGTCCCCCCCCCCCCGGGCTCACTCACATCTCGGCGTTGCTGAGGTTCCGAGCCTCGGTGATGATCTCCTGGAGGCAGGACTGAGACGTCGTCTGCGGGAGGGGGGGGTCATGGAGCGGGTGGGAAGGGGCTGCCCGAGTAACCCCCCGCTTCCGCTTCCCCATCGGGCTCTCCCTGCCCACACATGCGATGGAAGGGGGGCTCTGCTGTAACCCCCCATGGGGGGGGGGGGTGGGAGCACAGAGGGATGCGGTCTGCACATGCGTGTGGACATGTATGTGTGTGCATGGGTATGTGTGTGTGTGCGTGTGCATGTGTATGTGTGTGCATGTGTGCACAAGTATGTTGTGTACATGTGTATGCGTGTGCATGTGTGTACGTGTGTGTGTGTGTGCCGGTGTTCACATGTATGTGTGTACATGTGTATGCGTGTGCATGTGTGCACGTGTGTGTGTGTGTGCATGTGTATGTGCACACCAGAGGGTGAACAGAGCCCATGCAATGTGGAAGCAGCCTGTGCAGCAGTGCAGTGTGGTGTGAACTGCAGCGGTGCAGGGGGTTGCATGCAATGTGCATGCAGTGTACATGTGTGTGCAGCAGTAATGTGTGTGCAGGCAGTGTGTGTGCAGCAGTACATGTGTGTGTGCAACGTGTGTGTGTGTGCAGCGTAATGTGTGTGCAGCATACATGTGTGTGCAGCAGTGTGTGTGCAGCAGTACATGTGTGTGCAACAGTGTGTGGGTGTGCAGCAGTACATGTGTGTGCAGCAGTACATCTGTGTGCAGCAGTGTGTGTTGCAGCAGTACATGCGTGTGCAGCAGTAAATATGTGGGCAGCAGTGTGTGTGCAGCAGTGTGTGTGCAGCAGTACTGTGTGTGCAGCAGTGTGTGTGCAGCAGTACATGTGTGTGCAGCAGTACATGCGTGTGCAGCAGTACATGTGTGTGCAGCAGTGTGTGTGGTGCAGCAGTACATGTGTGTGCAGCAGTACATGTGTGTGCAGCAGTACATGTGTGTGCAGCAGTACATGCGTGTGCCGCAGCAACGTGTGTGCAGCAGTACACGTGTGTGCAGCAGTACATGTGTGTGGTGGGCAGCAGTGTGTGTGTGTGCAGCATACATGTGTTGTGCAGCAGTACATGTGTGTGCAGCAGTGTGTGTGTGTGCAGCAGTACATGTCGTGTGCAGCAGTACTGTGTGTGCAGCAGTACATGTGTGTGCAGCAGTACATGTGTGTGCAGCAGTGTGTGTGTGTGCAGCAGTACATGTGGGTGCAGCAGACATTGTGTGTGCAGCAGTACATGTGTGTGCAGCAGTGTGTGCAGCAGTACATGTGTGTGCAGCAGTACATGTGTGTGCAGCAGTGTGTGCAGCAGTGTGTGCAGCAGTACATGTGTGTGCAGCAGTACATGTGTGTGCAGCAGTAAATGTGTGTGCAGCAGCGTGTGTGCACACAGCAGTGTATTAGTGTGTGTGCAGCAGCACATCTGTGCATGCAGCAGTCCACACATACATGCAGCAGTGCATGTGTATGTGCAGTGGGCATGCAGCAGCACATGGGTGCAGCAGCACACGCATGCACACACATCTCTGCATGCACCCAGCACTCCACGCTCATGCCATGTGCACCCACACACATGTGCAGCATCAGTGCAAGCCCCGACCACCCTCCTGTGACCATGTCCCAGCAGGACCCAACCTGGCACCAGTGGGGACGAGGTCCCTGGTGCCCCCATCCCCATGTGCACCTACCCAAGTGTGTGAAGAGGTTCTTTGCCACCTGCAGCAGGGCCTGGAGGGGACAGAGGGGACACCATCAGCTGTGACACGGGGCACACACGTGTGCTTGGCGTGACATGGGGCACACGCGTGTGCTTGGCATGACACGGGCTCAGGTGTGCTCTCACCTGGCACTCACACTTGAGCTTCTGCTCTTCTGGAAGGCCAAGGTGCTGGTGAGCACCGTGGAGGTGTAGCAGGAGAAGCAGTGCTGGATCTTGTGCTCATCCGCCTCCGTGTAGCTGCAGGGGACACCAGCACAGAAGCCTCAGTAGGGTCCAGAGTGAAACGGCTCAGCCCTCGCCCCATGGGGGTACCCAGAAGGGGTCCCCATGCTCACCTCTCCCATTGCGCTGTTGAAGGCGCAGGCCAGTGCCACCACCCTGGGATGTGGCACGGCTGATGACAGGGACACAGAGCATGGAGGTGACCTCGCAGCCCAGCATGCTGCTCAGCTGCTTGTGCTCCTCCTGCAGGACCAGGGCACATGGGACACCCATGGCACACCGAGGGGGACACCCCCACAACCGTGTCCCCATCCGGCTTCCAGGATGGGACCCACCTCACTGATGTCCTTCAAGGTGATGGACTTCTTGTCCTCCACCACTTGCCCCAGGCGCCCGAAGTGAGCTGTGCGTGGAGGGGATGGGTGAGCCATGGCACCCATTGCCCCCAGCCTCATCACCCCACTCACCGAGAAGCTGATCTCCTCCTCCAGCACGCGGTCCCCCACCACCTACAAGAGATGTGGGGAGGAGAACCCATGGGATGGTGGCTGAGCCCCATGGAGGTGGGTTAGGGGGTGGCAAGGGGACCCCTTCGGGCCCATAGGGTTGGGGGACACGGTGGGACCCACCTGGCAGAAGAGCTGGTGGTTGTCTCGGACACGAGCAGGAGGCAGCAGCACAGGGACTGGGTCTCCTGCTTCAGCTGGGGGGGGGATAGAGAGGGGGTCACCACTTCAATGGGCCCCGGGCCCCCCAGAGCAGGATTGGGCCCCTGATCATCTCCCTGGGCACCCACAAGGGCCACACAGGACCAGGTGTACCCCCTAGAACCTCTTCCTGTCGGCTGGAAAGGTTCAACCTGGTCACTATTGATGCTGAGGACAAGGCTGTTCACCCTGGTCACTATTGATGGTGAGGACAAGGCTGTTCACCCTGGTCACTATTGATGCTGAGGACAAGGCTGTTCACCCTGGTCACTACTGATGCTGAGGACAAGCTGTTCACCCTGGTCACTACTGATGGTGAGGACAAGGCTGTTCACCCTGGTCACTATTGATGGTGAGGACAAGGCTGTTCACCCTGGTCACTATTGATGGTGAGGACAAGGCTGTTCACCCTGGTCACTATTGATGGTGAGGACAAGGCCTGTTCACCACTGGTCACTATTGATGGTGAGGACAAGGCTGTTCACTCTGGTCACTATTGATGGTGAGGACAAGCTGTTCACCCTGGTCACTATTGATGGTGAGGACAAGGGATGCTTCACCTGGTCACTACTGATGCTGAGGACAAGGCTGTTCACCCTGGTCACTATTGATGCTGAGGAACAAGCTTCACCCTGGTCAATCTTGAATGGTGAGGGACAAGGCTGTTCACCCTTTCACTACTGATGCTGGGACAAGGCGGTTAACTGGTTCACTACTGATGACTTGAAGGTTTCTTTGCTTTGAGGGATATTCATATGGGGAGGGGGATCAAACAGGGTATCCCAGTGCTGGGCACCATTAGGATGACTACTCAACATAGTTGACAACCTTGAGCTGGAGCGAGGCAGCATCCAGGTCATAGAGCTCACCTGCAGGAGGGGTGAGAGGCTCTCAGCACCCACAGCACCCTCCTGCACCCCCCCCTGCTGCCCTACCCCCTCACCACAGAGCTGCAGGATCTTGCAGTCCAGGGCACTGTAGCTGCATGTTGGGGAACCTTCTCAGCCTTGGCCAAGGAGGTGCTGGGAGGAGTGGTGGAGAGGCTGACCTGGGGCCATGCTGCAGCTTCTGCAGGGCCTGCAGGCGCCGGAACGCCACCAGGGTCTGTGGGGCACAGGGACAGTGGGGCTGGGTATGGGGGCACAGGACAGTGGGGCTGGGTGTGGGTCCCAGGATGGATCCCATGGGGATGTGGGGCAGGGGACCGGGGTTTGGTGGGGCCGGGTGATGGAGCTGGAGCACTCACGTGTCTCTCCAGCGCCCGCAGGTTCTGCTCATCCAGGTCGCTCAGTTGCCGCCAGTGCACCTGAGGGGGGTTGTGGGGGAGGAGCACGGGGGCTGGGGTTTGCCTCACCCCATAGCCCTGCCCATGTGCCCGTGCTCACCAGGATGACGCACACCACGGCCCGCTGTCCTGGTCCACCAGCGGGAGGATGAGCACTGGAAGACAAGAGGGGTGGCACTGGGGGAACTGGGGCTGTGGCACTGAGCCCTCAGGTTCATGTCCCCCATGCTCCCAATGAGTCATCATCCACCATCCACCCATCTATTGATCCATCGATCATCCATCCACCATCCATCCTCCATCCATCCCGCCACCATCCATCCATCCATCCATCCATCCACCCATCCATCCATCCATCCACCCATCCATCCATCCATCCATCCACCCATCCACCCATCCATCCACCATCCATCCATCCATCAATCATCCACCATCCATCCTTCACCCATCCTCAATCCATCCCCATCGATCATCCATCCATACATACATCCATACACCCATACCCCCTCTCCCCCCACCTCACACCCACCTTGTGTGCCCAGGAGCCAGGGGTGCTGCCAGGGGTCCCAGCTGCTGGCTGGGGGCTCGGTGGGGGGCAGCCCCCCACATTCCATCCGCTTCTGCTTCCGCACTGCATCCCTGCAGGGACACAGACACCTGAAGCATTGGACACACGTGTGCACACCCCCCCATGCATACACATGTTCACACATCCTCCATAGAACCACATGTTCCCCCCCTCCATGCACACAATGTTCACAACCTCCATGCACACACGTGTGCACCCCCCCATGCACACACATGTTCCATCCCCTCCATGCACACACATGTGTGCACCATCCTCCATGCCACACACATGTGTGCACCACCTCCATGCACACACATGTGTGCACCACCCTCCATGCACACATGTGTGCATCCCCTCCATTCACACAGATGTTCACACCCCCTCCATGCACAACACATGTTCACCCCCCTTTCCATGCACACCACATGTTCACACCCTCCATGCACACACATGTCACAACCCCTCCATGCACACACATGTTCACCCATACATGCACACACGTGTTCACACCCCATCCTCCATGCACACACATGTTCCCCCCTCCATGCACACGCATGTGCACACACAAGGCCGGACACCTGATCTTGCCCTCGGCTGGCAGATCATGGGGGGGTCATCGCAGATCAGACGGTTTCCCCCTCCAGCAGGTAGATGTAGACATGTTCCATGGGGGGGGAGAGGGGCTCGAGGGACAGGGACCCCCCCAGGCCATACCCCTATGGCACACACACCCGTGCACATGCGCTGTGTATGGACCTGCACACGTGCTTGCACTCACACGTACGGGCACCCTCATGCGTGCTCACACGGGATGCTCACACTCACATAC